>NC_092140.1:44562595-44752595 GCF_043159975.1 Macaca nemestrina
AACAACACTGTCTTGCTTACTATTACATCAAAGATAATTATCGGACAGTTTAATTTTTCTTGGAAGAAACCACATTTGAAAAATACATTCAGTCTCATAGTCATCCATCTGCTCTGGATATTTTGACTACTAAATATTGAAGAAATAAAATCTAAAGGCAAACACATTGAGTGTCACATATTTTCATCAGTTCTCAACACTGGCAGGGACTTCTGTGACTGTAATATTACGTATGCACTTTGACATACTGAATGCCAATCCTTTTGATAATGAAAGAACGTAGGTGAGACAAGGAAAGATATTAAATATTTTAAACCAAAACTCATTGCCACCTGCAGAAGGCATCTGCCGAAAGCTCAAACCTACTTCCCCGACTCCAGGTTAATTATATACATTAGAATGATAATAACAGAATTCAAATTGCTCTTGTAGTTTCTCACAAAGCTGTTGTTGTTATAGTTTTATTGTCATTGTTATTGTTTTTAATTGCACAAGGCCAAGCTCCCTTATGTTTTATTATTTTTTAAATAAAAATTACATGTATTTAAGGTGTACAACACTCTCAAGCTAATTATCATATTCATAACCTTATATAGTTGTTGGGTTTTGTGTGTGTATGTGTGGTTACAGCACTGAAACCTCTCAAAGTTTTCAGTATATAATACAGAATTATTGACTGTAGTCATTGCAGCATTATTCACAACAGTCAAGTTGTAGAAACAATGTGTATATAAATGTGTGTGTATATATACACATATGTATATATATATTCTATATTCATATTGTCAACCACCCCAAAACTTGTACAGTTTTTTAAAATATGCAATCCTGGATGTGAAAGTCAAATAAAAAATAACCAAAGGTTAGAAATAACAGATCAAACAACAATAAAACAAATAAAATAAAATTTCCAACTCCGGATTTCTAACAGTGGCAAATCCTTAATAATTTAAATACTTATAACTTTAACTCTTCATTTGTAATTAGACTCCTGTGTTGTGAGCATTACAAGAAATTAAGTCTCAGTGGTACATAATTTATGACTCATGCAGTTGTAAATTAAATGGAAAATAAATTAACTTCAACGTGAATTTCTAAGTGTATTTTGTAGTACCTAGTTTAAGAAAAAGCAATTGCCATTAAAACTTTGAAATCATCCATTAAGTCAGATTTAAATCTGTTGTGTTGAGAAGGGATGACAACGCCATAGTACTTAAAACAATTATGCTCAAAATGTACATTAAAATTAATGTATATTCATGTGTAATATAATTAAATATATTGCATACTACAAATGTAAATATATTTTAAAATAAAAAACAATAATGAGATAAGAAATATTCCTGCTATGTAGGTATCTGGTGAAAAAATAAATTTATACATTAGAGAAAATGTTGATGATTTAGTTACATAGACAATTTACTTATGTTTAGAATCCCCCCTTTTATTCCAAAAATAATATTGGAGGATACACATAACTTAAAAATTAAATTAAATAAATACATTAAGTCTGAAGATAAAATTTTGTCTTGTTTAGTAAACCTAAAATACATGTACATACAATGAAATGTTATGAAATGTTATGATATGATCCCCCCAGCTTCACCCACAATGTTTACACACTTGTCCCTGGAACCTGTAATATGTTACCTCATATGGCAAAAAGGACTTTGTAGATGAGGAGATAATTCTGGATTTTCTATATGGGCTCAAATAATCACATAAGTTCTTGTGAGTAAAGAAACTTTCCCAACTCTGGTCAGTGGGAGATGTGATTATGAACTATGGTCAGAGAGATGCAACACAGCTGGTTTCAAAGATGGAGTAAAAGGGCCACACGCCAAGGAATATTGGAAACGTTTAGAAGCTGGAAAAGGCAGAAACATAGATTTTCCCCAGAAGCCTCCAGAAAGGAATGCCCCAAATTTGCCTTTAGGCCGGCAAGACTTCTGTTGTACCTCTATGCCATAGTAATGCAAGATAATAATTTTTTTTTTTGATTTAAGGAATGCAATATAAATAAATTTGTTTTGATTTAAGCCATGAAATGAATGGTGATTTGTTAAAGCAGACATAGAAATCTAATATAAAGCTATTGATTTTCTCATTTTCTGCTCATTTAGAAAACTTGAGATATATATATATATATACACACACACACACACACATATATATAAAAGCAAACAGAGAAAATAAAAAACAATCAAAAAACCCTCAAGCTTAAATTTTCAAAATTTATTTCAAAGATAAATGGTTTTCTAAAGATTTCTATTAGAAAGGTGTTCATGGCCGGGCGCGGTGGCTCAAGCCTGTAATCCCAGCACTTTGGGAGGCCGAGACGGGCAGATCACAAGGTCAGGAGATCGAGACCATCCTGGCTAACACGGTGAAACCCCGTCTCTACTAAAAAATACAAAAACCTAGCCGGGCGAGGTGGCGGGCGTCTGTAGTCCCAGCTACTCGGGAGGCTGAGGCAGGAGAATGGCGTGAACCCGGGAGGCGGAGCTTGCAGTGAGCTGAGATCCGGCCACTGCACTCCAGTCTGGGCGACAAAGCGAGACTCTGTCTCAACAAAAAAAAAAAAAAAAAAAAAAAAAAGAAAGGTGTTCATATCAAATAAGTGTATTAAATTGAACATACAATTTTCAATTTTGAAGATTTGAAATACATTTTAATATTATATAGCAAAATATTACCTATTATTATACATTTTATTATATGAAAACAGCTAGTATTGCTCTTGGCAAATCTCAGACAAAAGTGAAGAGGTGGAAAGATAACCAACTAGACACAGCTGGGAAATGCCTCTTCCAAAGAGAGGAGTCAAAATATCCAGTAAACCATTACATTCTAAACAGATCTTTAAAGAGGAAAAATAAAAAATCAATAGAGAGGTGACAGGCACTGCGTTTTAACAAGGACGAAGCTGGGAAGCCTGCATGCAGTCGTTGGGTGCCAGGACTGGTCCCTGGACCCAGACTGGACCTAGAGTGAAAAAACCCTAGGACACTACATTCCCACTGTGGACCTCTGAGATCCTAGTGACAGGAATTACCAAGACAACCATAGCCCTTTGGACTGGCAGAAGGAGCCACCTGGAGAACAAGTAGAAGCAAGCTTGAACCTATGCACACCCTAGAAGACTTCACTGTTTAGCTTCAGTGAAATGCAATAGGCGCCCATACCCAAAGACTCCATCTTTCACTGAGTGGGTGCAGCTTCTGCTCTCTGCCAAGCTAAGAGAAAGCAGGGCCACCATCGCTATGGGACTGAGGTACTTCTGATCCATGCACCTCTTTGCCTGCCAGCTCCACTCGAGATCGCCTACTTGGTTGCTCTTGTAGGTGGGTGCTTACAGCACAGCCTATGCTACCCCACCTGGATGTTTTACTGGCAGCCTAAGAGTAGTTCATCCCCCCATTATGGATGGCACTTGACTTTAAGAGAACAGAGGACAAAACTGTGGGCCAAGTCTCAACTCCCCAGTACTCAAGCACACCAGCTTGGGTTATCAAGCAAAGATTTATGGCTTGAGCTCAAGTAGGGGAAGAAACCCTACTGTCAGAACACAGAGAAAAGTGTGGCACAGGTCTGTGTGCCAGCACGGGAGATGGGCAGCACTCCTTTTGTAAGACCAGACTGGAAAGGATGGGGTTTGATAGCTGTGGCTTTTCTCCCTGGGAGGCCACAGTTCAGAATGTCTGGAATGGCTCAGAAATCTGGGCACAGATGGCCTGGGACAAGCCTAACTTACTGGAAATTTTCCCAGGGCAGACACTGGAAGTAGAGCCCCTGGGTTCAGATTGTGTGAGCTGGGCAGGCCCCACATGTGTCTGTGGGCTGAAAACACTGGGCTATGGGTGTCATACTGGTTGAACATCCACAGCGCTTATGCCCAGCCCTGGGATCCCCTGCCCTAGAGCCACTGCATCACGAGGCCACAGGCAAACATACCCCAAAACGCACTCTGACTTTGGCAAGCACAAGGGACTGGTAGATTCCTGGGGAGTCAGAGGTCTCCTGGTGACCTAACCGTCAGTATGTACCACCCCTACAACAGAGGGAAATGCAACCTGCTACAGCCCCCTTTGGGGGAAAGGAAACACTGGCATAGTGCCAGCAATGAAGGGAATACCACCAAAGCCCAGAAATGGACTTGGAGAGGGAGTCTTCCCTTGTCCTTTTTTGTCTCCTCCCCAGAGCACTGTTGTAGATGCACTGAAATACAAAAGGCGCTAGCATGGCTGAGTAAGAACCTGTGTGTTGGCCCTTACTCTAAGCACCATCTACCAGACTGCAGTCTGAATTATACTACCAAACAAAAATAATTTGATACAACATAAAATGCCTGTGAAACCTATAACAGGAACCTATCTACAATCAAGGAAACTGAACAGAGCTTTGGCTCCCTGAAAGCACCCAGAGACAAAGCTAATAAATTCCATACAACACACATCACAGTCAACATATAAAGGGAAAAAAGAATAAAAATTCAAAAAGCTTCATCCAAATGACAGCAATTTCAAAAAGAAAAAGGCAGTGTCAGCTTCCTCAGATGAAAAGGAAATAACTCAGGAATACTAGCTGTCCGGAGCTGCACGCCCCGGCCATAGTGAATAATAATTAAGGATTAAACGCCTGAGCTGTGTTCATTTCCACCCCACACCTTCTCCCTATCTTTGCCTTTTTTCCCCTGTACTAATACCTCATTAAAGATGGCGCTCTTCCTGCTGCTTCTTCACTCACTTTTCCCGGCCCGGGAAAATTGTTACTTAATAGCGCAAGCGCAACATGACCTCCCACCGGAGAAACCGAAACTAACCTGGCCACGCGCTCGGCAATGAGATCATTTCCACCTTAGCCCAACCCCTTCCCTTCCAAGTGTATATAAGGCAGTGCATTACCGCCATTAAAGGAGACTTGATCAGAGCACTGTCTTGTCTCCGTTTCTCATGTCTCTTGTTCCCCAAATTCCCACCCCCTCCTCCAGGGCCTGCTCTGACTATCCCGTGGGCCGGGATAACTAGCAATACAAAAAGCTAGAGTGTTTTGTTGCTCTCAAAGATCACACTAGCTCCCTACCAATAAATCTTACCAGATTGAAATATAAAATGGCAGATATAGAACTCAGAATCTGGAAGGCAAAGAAACTCATAAAGATCCAAGAGAAGATTGGAAGTCAATCCAAGGGAAGCCAGAAAAATTTTCCAAGACTTGAAAGCCAAGATAGCCACATTTAAAAAGAAGAAAACTGAACTTCTGAAATTAAAAAAAAAAAAAGAAACTATAAGAATTTCAAAACACAGTTAAAAGTCTTAACAACAGACTAGATTAAGCTGAGTAAAGAATTTGAAGCCTGAAGATAGGTACTTTGAATCAACCTAGTCAGACAAAAATAAAGAAAAAGAGATTTTTTAAAAAATGAACAAGACCTCCAAAAAAGGTGGGATTATCTAAAGTGACCAGACCTAAAACCCATTGTTTTTTCTGAGAGAGAAGAGAAAGTAGGTAACTTGGAAAATATATTTGAAGATACAATTCATGAAAATGTTCCCAATCTCACTAGAGAGGTTTACACACAGATACAAGAAATTCAGATAACTTTGAAAGATACTATGCAGGATGATCATCTCTGAGTTACATAGTTATCAGACTATCCAAGGTCAATACAAAAAAAAAAAAAAAAATTAAAGGTAGCTAGAGAAAAGTGTCATACTACCTATTAAGGGAATCCCATCAGACTAACAGCAATTTCTCTGAAGAAGTCTTACAAGCCAGTAGATACTGTGGGCTTGTTTTTAGCATCCTTAAAAAAAAAAAAAAAAAATCCATCCAAAATTTTATAACGCAACAAACAAGCATAAGCAAAAGTGAAATAAAATATTTTCTAGACAAGCAATTGCTTGTGGGATTCAGTGCCACAAGACTGGCCTTATAAGACACATTAAAGGGGTTTCCAGATTTGGAAATTTAAAAAAATGTTACTGGCTACAACATCAACAACAGCAAAAAACACAGAAGTACATAGCCCATAGACCCTATAAAGCAACTAAACAATCAAGACTGCAAGCAACAGACTAACAAAACTACACAGGAACAAAACTTCACATCATTTTTAACCTTGAAAGCAAACAGTCTAAAGGCACCACTTAAAATCAAAAAGTGGAATATTGGATTAAAAAACAAACTTAATCTTATCCTGTTTTCAAAAGACCCATCTCACATGTGATGATGCCCATAGGGTCAAAGTAAAGTGATGAAAAATGATCTATTGGCTGGGTGTGGTGGCTCATGCCTGTAATCCTGGCACTTTGGGAGGTTGAAGTGGGTGGATCACTGGAGGTCAGGAGTTTGAGGCCAGCCTGGTCAACATGATGAAACCCCATCTCTACTAAAAACATATTAGCCAGGCGTGGTGGCAGGTACCTGTAACTCCAGTTACTCAGGAGCCTGAGGCACTAGAATCACTTGAACCCGGGGAGCAGAGGTTACAGTGACCTGAAACTGGACCATTGCACTCTAGCCTGGGCAACAAGAGCAAAACTCCATTCCCCCCCCCCAAAAAAAAAAAAAATCTATCACAGAAAAAAAAAACACACACACAAAAGGAAGGGGTCACTATTCTTCTGTCAGATAGTGTCAGATAAAACAGACTTCAAACCAGCAACAGTAAAAAACAACAACAGCAACAACAACAAAGTCATTGCATAATGATAAAAAAATTCCATTTAACTTGAAGACTCAACTATCCTAAGTATATATTCCCTCAACATTGGAGCAACTAGATTTATAAAACAATTACTTCTAGATCTAAGAAAAGATTTTGACACACAATAATAATGGACTTCAACACTCTATTGACAGCATTAGACAGACCATTATGGGAGAAAACTAACAAAGAAATTCTGGACTTAAATTCAACATTTTACAAACTGGACATAATAGACAGCTACAGAATACTCCACCCAACATCTGAAGAATACACATTCTTCTTGTCTACAGACTGAACATACTCTAAAATATACCACATGCATAAAGCAAGTCTGAACACATTTTTTTTTAATTGAAATTATACCAAGTCCCTTCTCAGACCATAGTGGAATAAAAATAGCAATTAATACCAACGGAAACTCTCAAAACTACACAAATGTGTGTAAACTAAATGACTTGCTCCTTAACAATTTTCAGGAAAACAATGAAATTAAGGAACAAGTCAAAACTTCTTTAAAAATGTGAAAATAACACAACATAATAAATCTCTGGAATGTAGTAAAAGCAGTGTAAGAGGAATGTTTGCAGCATTAAACACCTATCCCGAAAAGACAGGAAGATATCAAGTTAACAATGTGATGTCAAACTTAAAGGAACTAGAAAAACAAGAGTGAACTAAATGCAAACCTAGAGAAGAAAATAAATAATTAAAATCAGAGCAGACCAAATAAAATTCACACCAAAAAAGACAACATATCAAAGGGAAAAAAAAGTTGTTCCTTGAAAGGTTAAATAAGAATAATAGAATGCTAGCTAGATTAACAATGCAAAAGAAAGAGAAAATCCAAATAAACACAATCAGAAATGACAAAAGTGATATTACAACTGATCCCACAGAAATACAAAAGAAGTTCAGGGGTTAAAATAAACAATCTTTATTCACAAAAGTTAGACACTCCAGAGGAAATTAATAAATTTCTGATAACACAACCTTCCAAGATTGAAAAAGGAAAAATATAAACACTTAGCAGATCAATAACGACTTACAAAATTACATCAGCATTAAACAATCCTACCAAATAAAAAATGGTCTGGACCAGATAGATTCTCAGGGAATTCTACCAAGTGTATAAAGAAGAGCTGGTCCCAATGTTAGTGAAACTATTCCAAAGAAACCACGGAGGAGGGGATTCCCCCTTGACTCATTCTACAAAACCAGTATCATCCTAATACCAAAATCTGGCAAAGACAGAACAAAGAATACTACAGATAATATCCTTGATGAACATAGATGCAAAAATCCTCAGCAAAATATTAGCAAACTGAACTCAAGCAAACATCAAAAATATAATCCACCAAAATCAAGTGAACTTTATTTCTGGGGTGCGAAATTGGATCAACATATGGCAAATCAATAAATGTGATTCACTATATAAACAAAATTAAAAACAAAAACCATATGATCATCTTGATAAACAATAAAGCAATTGATGAAATCCACCGTTCCTTCATGATAAAACCCCCCAACAAACTAAGAATTGAAAGAACATATCTCAAAATAATAAGTACAATCTATGACAAACCCACAGCCAATAGCATACTAAATGGGCAAAAGTTGGAAACATTTCTATTAACAACTTGAACAAGTCAATGATGTCCACTCTCACCACTCATATTCATCACAGTGCTGGAAGACCTAGCCAGAGTGATCAGGCAGAAGAAAGAAATAAAATTCTTCTAATAGAAAAATAATTAGTCAAAATACATTTCTTCATTGATGCTATGATTCCATACTCAGAAAACCACAAGAGCCCTGCCAAAAGGTTCTGCGAATTTATACACGTCTTCAGTAAAGTTTCAAGATACAAAGTTGATGTGAAAAAATC
This sequence comes from Macaca nemestrina, assembly GCF_043159975.1. Lineage (NCBI taxonomy): Eukaryota > Metazoa > Chordata > Mammalia > Primates > Cercopithecidae > Macaca > Macaca nemestrina. The sequence goes on from NC_092140.1 coordinate 44,571,193, forward strand.
AGTAGCATTTCCATACATCAATAATGTTCAAGCTGAGAGCCAAGTCAAGGATGCAATCCTATTTCAAATAGCCATAAAAAATACATAGAAATAAAACTAACCTAAGAGATGAATGATTTCTACAAGAAGAATTACAAAACACTGATGACAGAAATCAGAGATGACACAAACAAATGGAAAACGTTCCACGCTTATGGATTGAAAGAATTAATATCATTAAAATGTTCATACTACCCCCAAAAAAGCTACCAGATTTAACAAAATTCCTATCAAATTATCAACATTATTTTTCACAGAATTAGAAAAATCTAATCTAAAATTCAAATGAAACCAAAAAAGGGCCCTACAGCCAAAGAAATCCTAAGCAAAAAGAGCCAAAGCCAGAGACTTCACATTACCTGACTTTAAACTACAAAGTTACAGTAACCAAAACAGAATAGTACTTATCCAAAAACAGACACATAGACCAATGGAACATAATAGAGAAGCCATCATAAAGCCACACACAATCAACTTTGACAAATTCAACAAAAATAAACAATGAAGAAAAGATAGCCCATTCAATAAATGGTGCCAGAAAAACTTGCTACCCATATTCAGAAGAATGAAACTTGACTCTTTCCTCTCATTATATGTAACTATTAATTCAACATAAAGACTTAAATGTAAAACCTCAAACTATCAAAATTCTAGAAGGAAACCTAAGACACACTCTTCTGAACACTGGTCTAGGCAAAGTATTTATAACTAAGTCTTCAAACTCAAATGCAACAAAAACAAAAATTGACAGTTGGGACTTAATGAAACTAAAGAGCTTCGGCACAGCAAGAGAAACTATCGATGGGGTAAATGGATGACCTACAGAATGGGAGAAAATACTTTCACACTATGTATCTAAAAAAAGATCTAATATCTAAAATCTATAATGAAGATAAATTAACAAGTAAAAACAAGCAAACTCATTAAAAAGTGGTCAAAGAACATGAAGAGACACTTTTCTAAAGAAACTACGCAAGGGACCAACAAACATGGAAAAATGCTCAACTTCAATAATAATCAGAGAAATGCAAATCGAAACCACACTGAGAGATTATATCATACCAGTCAGAATGGCTACTATTAAAAAGTGAAAAAATAATAATAAATAAAATTTAAAAAAAAACAGCTTTTGACCAGGAGTGGAAGAAAGTGAATGCTTATATACTGCTGGTGGGAATGTAAATTAGCTCAGTCCCTGTGGAAAGCAATTTGAAAATTTCTCAAATAACTAAAAATAGAATTACCATTTTGTCCACCAATCCCATTACTTTGTATATGCCCAAAGGAAAGTAAATTGTTCTATCAAATGGACCCCCACAAAAACCAAACACCTGCACCCGCGTGATTACCACAGCACTATTCAAAATAGCAGACATGGAATCAACCTAGGTATCCATCGATGGTGGATTGAATAAAGAAAATGTGGTACATATACACACTGAGATATTACACAATCATAAGAGTATGAAGTCATGTTTTGCAGTTACGCAGATGCAGCTGGAGGTCCTTATCTGAAGTGAATTAATGCAGAAACATAAAACCAAATAATGCATGGTCCCAGTTATAAGTGGGAGCTAATCATTGGTACACATGGACACAAAGATGGGAACATTAGACATTGGGGATTTAAGAAGAGGGGAGGGAGAGCAGGGAAACAGGGTTGAAAAACTACCAATCAGGTACTATGTTCACTCACTCACTGGGCTACAAAATCATTAGAAGTCCAAACCTCAGCATCACACAATATAACCATGTAATAAACCTGCACATGTACCACTTGAACCTAAAATTAAAAAACAAAAATCAAAACACAAAATACAAACAACACAGTAGAAAACAAAAAATAATCTAATTGTACCATATGCACATCACTAATATCTGAACATATAAAGAACTTCTAAAAATTTAGGAAAGAAACACTGTCATTATTAAAAAATCTTTGGAATTTATAAACCATTAGTTGTCAGGTAAATCAATGCAAATTATTGCGTCTCTAGAGAAAATGTTCGATAACACTCATGATAAAAAAATGCATATCCACAATTAACAAGGATGCAATTTCCTAGTTATTAAAAATTCAGAAGCTTGACATGCCCTATAGATAGTTGTGGGAAAATCGGGACTCTGATATATCACTTGTACATACACAAAATGAATGATGACTTTTTTATTTAGGAGTATTTATTAATATATAGTGAAATTATAGATGTATTTTCTCTGACCAACTAATCTGTTTTGAAAATCCAGTTTTAAAAACTCCAATATATTTAATAACATAAATATATATGTGGTAGCGCTACTGAAATAGACAAGTGGAGACTAGAAGAAGCTTGAAGACAAAACCATCACAAATGCATTGAACAAAATATGATACGTATTTTAGGATAAATAAAGACTTAATGAAGAAAGTTCTTAATGTAAGATTTTAGGTGTATTAGCTTTCTAAGGCTGCTGTAAAAAAGTTACCACAAAATGGATGACTTAAAACAACAGAAATGCATTTATTTGCAATTCTGGAGATTAGAAGTCTAATAAAGGTGTTGGCAGGCTCATGTTCTCTCTGATGATTCTAGGGGAAGATACTTCCTTGCCTTTTTCCAGCATCTGACAGTTGCTGGCAATCCATAGCATTCCTTGACTTGCAGCTGCATAACTCCAGTCTTTGCTTCCATTGTTGCATGTCTTTCTTCCCTCTGTTTGTCTCTGTGTCTCTTTTTTTTCTTATAAAGACTCCAGTGATTAGACCAGGGTTGACCTTAATCTAGGGCAGCCTCATCTTAACTTGATTACATCTGAAAAGATCCTGCTTCCAAAATGGTATCATGAAAATATTTCTGTACCATGTGAATGTCCACCAAACAGTGATCTCAGCAGAAAGGGACTTTAATAACCAAGTGGACAGAAAGACCCATGCTTTGTGTACAAGTCAGACTCTTTCCTCAGCAGCTCCTATCATTACCAAGAGCACTCATCAACAAAGTGGCCATGTTAGTAAAAATGGAGGTTATGAACGGACTCAGCAAAATAGAGTTCTACTCATCACAGCTGACCTGACTATAGTCATTGCTAAGTGTTCCTCCTATTGTTAGCAGAGACCACCGCTGCTTCCCTGATATTGGACTATTCCCTGGTGCAATCAGCCAGCTACTTGGTAGCAGGTCGATTGCACTGCATGACTTCCATCATGAAAGGGCAGTGCTTTGTTTTTTTACTGAACTAGATATTCACCTGAATATAAATATATAGATTTGCTTTCCTTTCTTGGAATGCTCTGTCAAATCTACTGTCTGTTGATTTACAGCTAGTAAAGAAGGCCCGAGAGTCCCTGGCAAACCACTGGTGTAAGTCCAAGAGTTCAAAAGCTGAAGAACATTCAGACTGATATTTGAGGTCAGGAAGCATCCAGCACAGAAGAACAATGAATACCAGAAGACTCAGCAAGTTAGCTCCTTCCACCTTCTTCTGCCTGCTTTCTTCTAGCCGCTCTGGCAATTGATTAGATGGTGCTCACCCAGATTAAGGGTGGGTCTGCCTCTACCAGTCCACTGGCACAAATGTTAATCTCCTTTGACAACACCCTCACAGACACACCCAGGAACAATACTTTGCATCTTCAATCAAGTTGACACTCAATATTAACCATCACAAATCCACCCCTTGTCAACTTGAACCCATACACATCTCCTGAAATTACACATAATCTTCAAATAAAGACAATAATGATGTCATAGTTATATCTAACATAATATGGCTATCCTTCATACAACTGGAAGTGAATTAATTCTTAACCTAAATGCTATTACATAAAATTAACAACACTTAACTGCTGATACGAAGTTAATAATGTTACTTGATAAGGGAAAACAAAAGGAAATAAAATAAAGATATTTTCTTAGTAGAAGTGTATATATGCACAAACATGTAAGGAGGAAATCCACATGACAATTACAGTTTTCATTTTTGCAACTGGTCTTCTGATTGTAGCTAGTATTGATGACTACCTTTTTCTACTAACCATTCATATTCCTTTAGCCTTCAGCTAGCACCTCATCAGGTCGTTACTTTTTACCTGGTGAAGTGACACAAACCTTCATTCCTGAAGAGTCTGGGCCATTTGTAGTCCTGCTTGGATTGGGTTGTTGTAGTTTTCCATTGACCTTAATCACAAGGCATGGTAGTACTAGGAGACACCCTAAGGGATCTCCTGTATTCCACACATATTCTTCCTTACCTCCACCATGGATTAGTAACCTGATTTCATCCTGATAGTCTGGTCAATCAGCCAAGCCAACACAGTAACTCCTTTCTTAACCTGTTGGCTTGGAGTTAGGAGGAACCCAAAGTGGCCAGGTGCCAATTTTAACTTTCAGTTTTAAGGGTATCATTGTTGTGTCTCCTGGTGGCAGAATTCCTGTCTCTGGAACTAAGGCCAGCAGAAAATAATGTTGGGGGAACAGGAAGTAAAATTTTTGCTAGTGAGTCACTAGGGGTGATGGTGAGTGGTGCCACTTCTACTTCTACCCCTTGATTCCTAGACCTATAAATGCTGGCTATGAGAGAAACAGTACCATATACTGGATGCTGATTCAGGACATATACAGCTTTCAAGAGAACTTTGCCAAGCCCTGCAAAGTATTGTCACTTAGTTGGTGGTGTAATTGTGACTTCAAAAGGCCTTTCCACTATTCTATCAATCAGGCTGCTTTAAGATAATGGGGAACATGATAAGATCAGTGAATTCCATGAGCATGAGCCCACTGCCACACTTCTTTAGCTGTAAAATAAGTGCCTTGTTTAGAAGCCGTGCTGTGTGGAATGCCATGATGGTGCATAAGGCATTCCATAAGTCCACATATGGTGGTCCTGGCAGAAACATTGCCTGCAGGACAGACAAACCCATATCCAGAATAAACATCTATTCCAGGAAGGACAAACCACTGCCATTTCTGTGATGAAAGAAGTTCTATATAATCAACCTGCCATCAAGTAGTTGGCTGATCACCACAAGGCATGGTGCCATATGAAGGGCTCACTGTCGGTCTCGGCTGCTGCCAAATGGGGCACTCAGCAGTGGCTGTGGCCAGGTCAGCCTTTGTGAGTGGAAATTCACATTGCTGAGCTCATGCGTAACGTCCATTCTTGCCACCGTGGCCACTTTGTTCATGGGCCCATTGGGTGGCAATACGGGCAGCTGAGGAAAGAGGCTGAGTGGTGTTCACAGAATAAGTAATCCTATCAACTTGATTATTAAAATCCTCCTCTGCTGAGGTCACCTTCTTATGAGCACTCACATAGCATACAAATATCTTTACAGTTTTTGATCACTCAGAGAGGTCCATCACATGTCTCTTCCCCAAATGTATTTGTTACCAATTTTCCAGTCAAGCTTCTTCCATGTCTCTGACAATCCAGCCAAATCATTGGTTACAGCCTATGAATCAGCATATAATTGCACATCTGGCCATTTCTCCCTCCAAAGCGCACAACCAGGTGTATTGCTAGAAGTTCTGCCCACTGGGAAGATTTCCCTTCACCACTATCCTTCAGGGATGTCCTAGAAAAGGGCTGCAGTGCTGTAGCTGTCCACTTTCAGGTGGTGCCTGCATGTCATGCAGAACCATCTGTAAACCAGGCTCTAGTCTTCCCTTCCTCTGTCAACTGATCATAGGGAACTCCTCATGAGGCCATCAGTGCAGGCTGGGAAGAGATGGCAGGGTGACAGGAGTGGGAACCATGGGCATTTTAACCACTTCCTCTTGTAACTTACTTGTGCCTTTAGGACCTGCTTGAGCCCAATCACATATATATCACTTCCATTTCATGATGAAATGTTGCTGTGCACACCCAATTTATGGCTAGATTGGTCAAAAAGCACCCAGTTTATGATAGGCAGTTCAGTTCAGTTTCTACTTAAGTTTAATAACAGGCCAAGGGCTGTCACTTAAAAGGAGAATAGTTATCTGTAGAAGATGGCAGGTCCTTGCTCCAAAATCCTAGAGGCTTCCTGCCAAAGGCACCAAACAACATTTCTATCTGCCACTGACACCTCAAACACTATTGGATCTGTTAAGTCATATGACCCAAGTGCCGGAGCAGCTTGCACAGCATCCTGGACCTGTTGTAGAGCCTTCTATTTCTGGACACCACTCGAAACTGGCAGTCTTTTGGGTCACTAGATAAATAAGCCAGAGTAATACACCCAAATGCAGAATATGTTGTCTCTAGATTCCAAATAGGACCACTAGGCATTGCCACTCTTTTTTGGTTGTAGGAGGTGCCAAATGCAGCAATGGATCCTTCACTTTAGAAAGAATATCTCTACAGACACCATACCACTGGACCCCTAGAAATTTCACTGACGTAGAAGGTCTCTAATTTTATTCTAATTTATTTTCTATCCCTTGGCATGCAAATGTCTCAACAATAAGTCTAGTGTGTTTGCTACTTCTTGCCCACTGGGTCCAAGCAGCCTAATGTCATCAATATACTGGACCAGTGTGATATCTTGTGGAAGCAAAAAGTTATCATGTTCTCCATGAACAAGATTATGACACAAAGCTGGAGAGTTGATATACCCCTAAGGTATGACAGTGAAGGTATATTGCTGGTCTTGCCAGTTGAAGGCAAATTGCTTCTGGGGGGCCTTATGAACAGGAATGGAGAAAAAGATATTGGTTCAATCAATGGTTGACTACCAGGTACCAGGAGTTGTGTTAATTTGCTCAAGTAATGAAACTACATTTGGTAAAGTAACTGCAATTAGAGTCACCACTTGGTTAAGTTTACCATAATTCACTGTCATTCTCCAAGTTCTATCTGTCTTCTGCACAGGTCAGATAGGACAGTTGAACAGAGGTGTGGTGGAAATCACCAGTCTTGTGTCTTTTAAGTCCTTGATGGTGGCACTAATCTCTATAATCCCTCCAGGGATGCAATATTGTTTTTGATTTACTATTTTTCTAGGTAGAGGCAGCTTTAATGACTTCCATTTGGCCTTTCCTGCCATAATAGCCCTCACCCTACCAGTCAGGGAGCCAATGTGGGGATTCTACCAGCTACTAAGTATATCTATGTAAATTATGCATAACGGCACTGGGGAAATGACCACAAGATGACTCTCGAGACCCACTGTAAGTTGGACCTGAGCTAAAGCTCCATTAATTATGTCACCTCCATAAGCCCTTATTTTCATTGGAGCACCTTCGTGATGTCTTGGGCTTCCTGGAATCAATATCTGCTCAGAGCTAGTATCTAGTAGTCCCCCAAAGGTGTTATCATTCCCCTTTCCCCATTGCACAGTTACACTGGTAAAAGGCCAGAAATCTATTTGGGGAGGGAATGGAGGAAGATTAATACTATAAATTGTCAGTAGTGTAATGGGGTCCTTCTTCAAGGGGACCTGACCTCTCTTTCATTCAAGGGGTTCCGGGTCTATAAATAGTCTGGAAACTGATTGAGGGGCTGTGATTCTCTATTTTTATAATTCAGAATAGTCTTTTGTCCACTTGACCTGGAAGTTTTCTGCTTATACAAATTAAGTCAGAATGCAGTAGGCTTCCTATCAATTTCACTTCTAGCAACACCATGATTAATTAGCCAATGCCAGAACTCTACAGGAGTCAGACTCTTCTGATTGCTGCTTTGCCTCTGATGTCCATTACAGTAACTAAGAAGAATAAGCATTGTCTTACCTGGCAACTGCCTCAGGTGAGACCATCACCATTGCATCAGGCAGTGCATGGTTAATCTCCTCAGACATAGGTGGAAAATCTGATGATAGCGTAAGTAGGGGAGGGATGTTGCCACCACTGGGTATAGGGAGGCTGTTTCCTCTGGTAAAAGAAGCTCATCAGAGTTTACAAAATCATTGTCCCCAGCTTCATCAGGGTCCCCCCACATGTCCCTATTCCAAGTTTCGGGGTCCCATTCTTTTCCAATCAATGCCCTTACTTTAACAGTAGGCACCTGGCGAGACTGAGCAGGCATCTTTCGTTGCAGGCCAGCCGCTCACATGATAAAAGTTTGTGTCTGATTTTCCCCAATTACATAATTCTTTAACACCCATCATAGTATTCGAGAAAGCATTGCTTCTGACCAAGGATGTCACATCACAGCAAAGTGTGGCAATAGGTGTAGGATCCTGAAATTTATTGATCTCATTTTTTTATCCAACATACTGAAACAGCCGGCTTAACAGAATGATAGAATATTCTTTTGAAGACTCACCAGTTGCTAGGTGGTAATACCTTATAGTACTGTAATAATGTCCACCAGGAACCTTTGTATGCTATAAATCAACTTCCCATACATGGTGCTGTTACTCCTATATCCCAGATTCAAAGGCACAAAAATTAACATGTGGAGATTAAACAGCATTACCATTGGTGATTATTGAAAAATTTTGCTTCCTGTCTCCAGGATGTTATGGCCTTCTTAGTTTCAAAGGGAGCCATGATTCCATCAGGAAATAAAATGGTAATTCCACTAATTTCTAAGTTAAGACTTCCATTCATTTACTTTGGCCTCCTCATTTCATTGAATCTTAGTAATTTCCCTGGACTGCATATATTTCTTGCTATGTATTTAACTCGACGTTATCTTATGAAATTCTGAATCTAATTGTTACTTCCCCAGTCTAATTAGAAGTTTAGAATATTTTAACTTTTCTCTGGTCCTTCCTTTCTTCTTCTTCAAACACTTGAAATCTCAGGTTTTAATTATATCTTATTTTCTACCCATTCAATTTTAATACTAATTCCAATATTTTTTGGCCTACAAAGTGTTGTCAATTACTATGTCCATCTTTGAGTCTTGTGTTCAGTTTTTTTCCTTCTGAATTTAACATTTTTCTTTTCCTGAATTTCCTATTAAAATAGTTATCTAATAAAGTCTTTAATAAGAACAGCTAAGTAAAATATTCTAGACAAGTATTCCACTCTTAGTTCTTGGGCATTTCCCTCTATTGCTATTGATTAGCCTTTTTTAGGTCTATTTTCTATTAGTCCATTAGAAATATATGCTTTGTAATTCTATTCTGTGGATACTTCTTTTTTCTTTTTAATATTCTGCATTTTTGTATTTTTTGGTCTTGTTTGCTACTGTTTTCAAGCTGAATGTCTTTTCAATATACACACACATATATAGTGCTGAAGAATATTCTAGAATTGAATATATATGTCATTCTAGAAGCAAATAATTGAGAAATGGAAAATTTATTGTTTTATTTATTTATATTTTTATTATTTTAAAGATAGTGATACACACATATATGTGGTCTTTTAGAATTTATATGTCTAAATATCCATGTGTATCTATCTGTTTATCTATCTATCTATCTATCTATCTATCTATCTATCTATCTATCTTTTATCTATCTAATCACTCACAGGGTTTTTATTTATCAAGTGCCCCAACTGACTTCTTAAAATGTCCTATCTCTATGCCTAACTAATGTGTTTTGTTGTGTTTGAGCGCTTTTCACCAAGCCATCTCATCTATTACTTTTCTTTCCATGTTTATATTTATATCTCCATGTTTATATTCATGCTATTTTATTTTACATTTTTGTATCTTTCTTGATTACATTCTGTATATATTTTTTTCCAGGATGATTCTCTATGATTACTGGCTTCTGAGTGGTCTCTAAGAGAATGTATTGTTTGCTATTAGTAAGTTCTGGTACTTTATAAGTCCTGGAGCAGCTACCTTTGTTATCTACTGAGTGCAATTTTTGTCCTTCCCTCACTGATTAGAAAGCATTCATAGAGATATAGACAGCAGCAAAGGTAACATCTACTTCAACTCCTGTACACTGCCTTGGCTTTAAATTTGTTTTGCAATTCAGGTCCTCAGGAATTTATGTACTTCTTTTATCTGAAATATAAAAGAAAATGTTTCATATTTATATATACATATTTAATATACATAAAAAATATAAAATATATAGCTGCATGTATATGTAAATACATATATAATCTGTAGCTTTTGCCTTGTTTTCAACTGGTTTTATTTTAACGACACTTTGAGGAAACTTGAAGGGCTAGTTAAATATTTATATCTCGGTTATAACAAATATTTAAAATTTCTATATTTATTATAGGCTAAATCAGAATTTCAGGTCATTAAAAGTATTTTCTTAATTGTTTTACTATGATTCTTGCCATAAATTTTGGAGAATAGAAGTAAGAAAGCTGCATAATTAACAGGGACATTTCCCAGTCATATAACCTGAGTATTGGTCTATGTAAAAGAAAAGTGCTCAAACTAAAATATATATGTTTTATATTAAATCTGAATTTATTGGGACTTTAGAGCCCCCCATCAAAATTTTTAGATTCGATTTTATTTTAAATGACAGCAGGACAAAATTAAGATACAAACGTGTAATATCCAATTGTTCTAACTGAACAAGCGTGATTCATTGAATAAATAAGACACATCTCAAAAACAGATTTGAGTATAACTGAAATGAATTGTTAAAGTATTATAGAATAAGTACCTATATGGACATTTATACCCAGTTACCAACGATCTTCCTTATTTTGTTGTGTTAATTTCATACCTACTTTTCAATGGAAGCAAGACTTTTAAAGAAATAAATAACATAGCATTCTACCTGTGGTAGAAACCATGTGCACAACAGGCTAGGAATGAGAGAGATGAGATTAAGGAAAGTGAAAAAATTCATTGATCTCTTAACCAAATTTTAGGATTGTCCATGGAAACTTTGGAAATACAGGTGTGCTTAATTTTAAAATTGTGTGTATTTCTCCCTTTTTAAAGGATCCACTGAGTAACTTTTTAAATGTTTGATTGCACTTATGGACACATCATATAAGTAATAAAGGAAATTTTTTTCTAGTAATCACAGCTGCTAGAGGACAAGGTGGCAACAGAAGCAGCAGGATAGCCATCTGCTCTACAGATAGCAATATGGAATTCTTTGGAACTCTTGATTAAACAAGTTTATTTAACTTTTTTTTTTGGAGAAAAAAATCTTCTGAAATTATAAATTAAATTAATAGGTTATTCACCATCAAGAAAGAGGTATCTTCATTTTAAGTTTACATTTTCTCACATATTAAGTTGCTCTCTTATGATAGCCTTTAACCTAATTAAATTTACAGATTGTGCTATCTTATTTTCACATAAACTATGAAATCTATAATGGACAAAACATGTCATAGTTTCAGCCATCTCACATCGAAAATTATGATTTAGCTATAATCGATTTGAGAATATTACAACATATGAAATAATCATAAAAATACCTGGACTTAATTGCAAATTTTTTACATCACTTATATTTGTTTCCTTTCTGATCGTTACTTAATCAGGAAGAGAAGTGGAAAAATAATTAAACTCACACTGGTCAACTTGGGTGGAAACTATATTAAAACCCTAACTAAAATGGTTTTAAATGTTTTCCATAAAGTGCTCTTCCCATAACCAATAAAGATGGCAGAATTTGGTGAGTTAACATACAACTATTAAAAATGATTTATACTTGATCATTGATAAAAACTGAGCTAAGAATGGTACCAGTTATTGAAACATAACTTCAAACCTGAGGCTAGCCAAAGGATTTATTTTCCTCTCCCAAATATAATTTACAAGAGTAACAAGCAAGTAATTTGATTAATTCTTATTCCACTCACTTTAGTTCTTACTATTTTGCCCAAAGCACAGGTAATTAATTAAGATAAAAGTAATATGAGATGAGAAGCAATTAAAATGGTATAAATTTTCCTTAATTAAGTCTCTCAACTTAGCAGGTTATATTTTGGCATTTTTTATTCAAGTGTAGCTGAACAAATTGTCATATTTCTTCAGAAAAAATGGTTTATCAAATATATTTGCATATGTGCTGGAGATACACACTTTTTGCCAGAATAGAATAACAATTTCTTTCAAAAAAAAAATTGTTACTAAGTTAACTCATTATAAAATAATACAAAAAAGTGTTATTTTTCCAAAAAGAAAATAAATATGAATCCAGTTTAGCCTAGAGTGTTGAAGCCCGCAATGTTTGCAATTATTTGCATCTTCATCCAAACAGATGGCATGCTTAAATTCTCCGAGTATTATCACATCTCTGCCTTTCCCAGTTTTCTGTCAAAGCAAACAACAGTAACTCTTGATAGAAAACAAAGAATCATAATGAATAGTACAAAGTGAATGTTAAATTTAAACTTATCATGTTTGTGTCAGAAATTTATTAATTAATAAATTAAACTATTCAAAGATTAAATTAACTATTTTAACAAATTAACACATTTAACAGATTTAGCTATAAAGCTACATTAAGTAGAAACATAAAAGTAATGGATAACTGAACTGGGTCCAAATATTTAACTATTTTTTAGTCACATCTCATTTTGGAAAATATTGCTTAGGAAGCATTCTATTATGATTACAGTTATTAAACTGAACTAGGTCTTGAATTTCATCAATGATTAAATGCAGTAAGGTGCAGAAACACCAAAATGTGAATTTATACATATCAGAGTCTCTTTTATACTCTTTACTTTTTTCTCCCTCTCCTTTTTCTTTCCTTTTTCTTTTTCTCTCCCTTCCCTCTGCTTTTCCATACACACACACACACAGACACACACAAACATACAAATGAGTTGCTAACCATTTTGAGAAGCTTCATTGACTTCTTAGATTGTATACTTAGACATTTATTTTAGAACTGAAGTGTAGGTTAAATGTTATCATTGTAAATACTATTCTTTTAGTCATTGTTCCCTCCATCAAATCACATCCCACCACTGAGTCTATATCATCACATGGTTTTGTCCATTTCCACATTTAAGCCTCAGATGACGTGTTATCACCTATTGTATATCTCCTAGGCAGAGTAGGCAAGTTGTCAACCAACACTCTATTCCATTATCCTTTCTACTTTACGTTTGGTTACATATTATCATTTGAGATTATTTTTAACATTCATTAGGTTACTTATTTGCTTCTACTTACCCTTTGTGTGTTGTAAATTACAAGAAAGAATGAAAGATGTCAGTTTTGCTAATTGCAACATTAATGGCACCTCTAACAATACCAAGCTTGGGGAAGTGTTCAATAAATTCCAGGTGACAAAAATAAAAATGTAAAAATATTATTTCTTTGAAAACAGTAATGAAAGTTACTAATAACAAATAATTCAATCATGTATAAAATTATTTATTTCATGATTAACACCTTTTCTTTTAAAAAGAAATGTCTTTACTAAATACATCTGTCTTCTTTATTTTATTTATATATATATAATGTATGTGAGTTTAGCCTTCTCTACTAAGCTGATTTTAAAAAACAACCCTAACAATATAATTTCAATATTCCAGAAAGACTGTGTTCACTGACATGGGATATTGAATCACTAAAAATCAATGTCCATCGATGTCAGAAAACACATATTATAATTAACATAAAATATTTGAGGGTTATAAAGAAAAAAGATTAAATACATGACCTCAGTATTTGAATAGCAATCACTTTGTGCTCTTAGAAATTTCTGCCTATTTCTTCCTGTGGATTATAGGGAATTGGAATAACTATTTTTACCTTCTTTGTATAAAATGAGGTCTCAGTGTGTCTTTGCTATTACCTTTCATGTCTAACACAATTTATGGGGTTTTGTAATGACTGTATGTTAGGAGGAAAATATTCTTTTGCATTATTGCTGCACACCAAAAGTTCTTAGGCTTGGAATATAGAAGAATATTAAAGCCCACAAAATAAATTAATGAAGCTGGAAATTAATATCAACACAGATATTTTCATGATTTTGCAATTATGCATGTGAAATTAGATTTCATTATTTATATTTCAAAATCTTCCAAAGTTTCCAGTCAAGATGGTGGACTAGAAGCAGCTAGTGCGTGCCGTTCTCACAAACAGGAAACAAAGTGGTAAGTAAACACTGAACCTCAAACCAATTGTCTAAGAACCCATGTCAAGATCCATCAAGGGAGTGAAAGGAAACAGAGACTAGAGGAGAGTGAAACTGGGCAGCAGCTCATCTAGAATCATCATGGAGGTAGGAGAAGCTCCCCAACATAGGAAAACAGTGAACTAGTGACACCCCTCAGGAAATCCACACTTCCCACCAGAACCTGTGCAATCCTAGGAACAGGAGAATCCTCCTCATCCCCTCAGGCCTTAGAATGATACAGAGAGGTGCCCAGAGTTTTTGCAGAGGCAACACTCAAGTCCACAGGGATATCAACGGGTCTTGGACCCCAGAGTAACCTGGTGCCACATGCCAAAACCTCAATAGAGGCCACAGTCATGACGCCCAGGAACAGTAAGATTGCTCCACACCTCCTTGCCAGACAAGGCATGACACCAGCTTCCAGCACTGTAGCCTCACTTCTGCTTGAACTCTGATGGAGATAGCTCCATGTTCTCATGGGAAGCACCATGCTTCCAGAGCAGGCAACTCCACACATCTCTGTTGTTTATAGCCAGGTTGTCATGCCTGCTTGCCTCCACCACAACAAACTGGCGTCTGCCTGAAGGCTGCAGGTAGGTTCAGCTTCAGGCTTCCTTGAATTTCTGCAGATTAGTGTACTTCTGTGTTCCCTTTGGAGGCACCCAAAGGGTATACTGGGTGACTCCATCCACCCCTGCTCCCCATTACCAGGCAGTACATATCAGTTGGGTATGCCAACACAGCATGCCCACCTATGCCTGAACTCTGTGGTTTGGTAAAGTTCTGTGTTCCCCTGGGAAGACCCATACAGTTTATAGTATGACTCTACCCAACCATACTGCTCCTAGATGGGTGAGATATACTGGCTTGGGCTTACAGGTAAGGAAGAATCTGAATGGCAAGGAGGCTCATAAAGATCCAGGACAGAGGCTAAACCCAATCCAAGGAATCCATAGGATGCAATGACACTACCTAGGAGCTAAAGGATGAAATGGACATTTTAAGAAAGAAGCAAACTAAACCGGAACTAAAGGATTCACTTCAATAACTTAATAATATGATTGAAAGCATTAAAAGCAGAATAGAATAAGCTGAGGAAAGAATTTCAGGACTTGAAGACCAGTACATTGAATCACCTCAGTTACATAAAAATAAATTTAAGAGATTGTTAAGCATGATCAAAACCTCTGAGAAATATGGGATTATGTAAAGAGACAAGTATATGACTCATTGGCACTCCTGAAAGAGAAGGAGAGTGAGCAACTCTAAAAACATTTTATTATATAGTTCATGAAAATTTCCCCAATCTTGCTGGTGAGGAGGACATCAAAATTCAAGAAATACAGAAGACTCTATACAAAATACAGGCAAATAATGGCCAGATTCACCCATATCAACACAAAAGAAAAAATTTAAAGGCTTCTAGAGGGAAAGGCCAGGTCATCAGGCTAGCAGTAGACCTTTCAGCAGAAACTTTACAAACCAGATGAAATTAGAGTCCCATTTTCAGCATTTTTTAAAATTTTTATTTTCAGCATTCTTAAACAAAAATATATGCCAACCAAAAATTTTGTATTCTGCCAAAATAAGCTTCTTAAGAGAAGGAAAAGTAAAATCCTCCTCAAACAAGCAAACACTAAGAGCATTTGTTACCACCAGACCAGCCTTACAAGAAATTCCTAAGGGAGTATTAAATATGGAAACAAACATTAAAGCCTACTACCACAAAAACAGTCAAGCATATAGCCTGCAGACAATATAAAGCAATTACATAATCAACTCTACAAAAGAAACAGCCAACATTGTGATGACAGGATCAAAATATCCTATATTGATACTAACCCAGAATGTAAATGGCCTAAATGCTCCAACTAGGCATATAGTGCCAAGCTGGATAAAAAGACAAGAATCATTTGCTGTCTTTAAAAGCTATATCTCACATGTAATGACACTTATAGGCTCAAAGTAAAGGGATGGACAAAGATCTACCCTTCAAATGGAAAAGAGGAGGAATTGATATTCTTATATCAGATAAAGTAGACTGTACACCAACAACAGTAAAAAAGTTCAAAGAGCGGCATTACATAACAAAGGAGTGTTGGATTTAACAAGACTTAACTATCCTAAATATGTATGCACAAAAGATGGGAACATTTAAATTTATAAAACAACTTCATCTTGACCTAGGAAAAGATTTAGGCAGCCACACAATAAGAGTGGGGGACTTCAACATCCTGCTGACAGCATTAGACAAACCATCAAGACAGAAAACTAACAAAGGATTTTGGTGCTTAAATATGACACATGACCAACTGAACCCAATAGATATTTGCAGGATATTCCACCTAACAACCAAAGAATATTCGTTCTTCTGATCCTCAGAGAGAACATAATCTAAGATTGATCACGTGCTCAGCAATAAAGCAAGTTGGTCTTAGCAAACAGCACACCAGGAGATTATATCCCGCACCTGGCTCGGAGGTTCCCATGCCCACAGAGTCTCGCTCAATGCTAGCACAGCAGTCTGAGATTGAACTCCAAGGCTGCAGCAAGGCTGGGGAAGGGGCGTCCACCATTGCTGAGGCTTGAATAGGTAAACGAAGCAGCCAAGAAGCTCGAAGTGGGTGGAGCCCACCACAGTTCAAGGAGGCCTGCCTGCCTCTGTAGACTCCACCTCTGGGGGCAGGGCATAGCCAAACAAAAGGCAGCAGAAACGTCTGCAGATTAAATGTCCCTGTCTGACAGCTTTGAAGAGAGTAGTGGTTCTCCCAGCATGGAGTTTGAGATCTGAGAATGGATAGATTGCCTCCTCAAGTGGATCCCTGACCCCTGAGTAACCTAACTGGGAGATACATCCCAGTAGGGGCCTACTGACAACTCATACAACCAGATGCCCCTCTGAGACAAAGCTTCCAGAGGAACGATTAGGCAGCAACATTTGCTGTTCTGCAATATTTGCTGTGCTGCAACCTCTGCTGGTAATATCCAGGCAAACAGGGCCTGGAGTGGACCCCCAGCAAATTCCAACATATCTGCAGCTGAGGGTCCTGACTGTTAGAAGGAAAACTAACAAACAGAAAGGACATCCACACCAAAACCCCAACTGAATGTCACCATCATCAAAGACCAAAGGTAGATAAAACCACGAAGATGGGGAAAAACTAGAGCAGAAAAGCTGAAAATTCTAAAACTCAGAGCACCTCTTCTCATAAAAAGGAATGTAGCTCCTCGCAAACAACAGAACAAAGTTGCATGGTGAAAGACTTTGACAAGTTGAGAGAAGAAGGCTTCAGATGATCGGTGATAACAAACTTCTCTCAGCTAAAGGAGGATGTTCGAACCCATTGCAAGGAAGCTAAAAACCTTGAAAAGAGAGTAGATGAATGGCTAACTAGAATAAACAGCTCAGCGAAGACCTTAAATTACCTGATGAAGCTGAAAACCATGGCACAAGAACTACGTGATGTATGCACAAGCTTCAGTAGCCGATTTGAACACGTGGAATAAAGGGTATCGTGATTGAAGATCAAAAGAATGAAATGAAGTGAGAAGAGAAGTTTAGAGAAAAAAAGAGTAAAAAGAAATGAACAAAGCCTCCAAGAAATATGGGACTATGTGAAAAGACCAAATCTATCTTTGATTGGTGTACCTGAAAGTGACGGGGAGAATGGAACCAAGTTGGAAAACTCTCTACAGGATATTTTTCCAGGACAACTTCCCCAACTTAGCAAGGCAGGCCAACATTCAAATTCAGGAAATACAGAGAATGCCACAAAGATACTCCTCAAAAAGAACAACTCCAAGACACATAATTGTCAGATTAACCAAAGTTGAAATGAAGAAAAAAATGAAAATCTTCATAAGTGAAGGAAAAATAAAATCCTTTACAGACAAACAAAAGCTGAAAGATTTTGTCACCACCAGGCCTGCCCTACAAGAGCACTAAACATGGAAAGGAACAACTGGTACCAGCACAGCAAAAACATGTCAAATTGTAAAGACCATCAATGTTAAGAAGAAATTGCATCAACTAATGAGAAATAACCAGCTAACATCATAATGACAGGATCAAATTCACACATAACAATATTAGCCTTAAATGTAAATGTGCTAAATGTTCCAATTAAAAGACGCAGATTGGAAAATTACATAGAGTCAAGACCCATCAGTATGCTGTATTCAGGAGACCCATCTCACATGCAGAGATGTACAAAGGCTCAAAATAATTGGATGGAGGAAGATCTACAAAAAAAATAGAAAACAAACAACAAAAAAAGCAGGGGTTGCAATCCTAGTCTCTGATAAAACGGACTTTAAACCAACAAAGATCAACAAAGATCAAAGAAGGCCATTACATAATGGTAAAGGGATCAATTCAATAAGAAGAACTAACTATCCTAAATATATATGCACCCAGTACAGGAGCACCCAGATTCATAAACCAAGTCCTTAGAGACTTACAAAGAGACTTAGACTCCCACACAATAATAATGGGAGATTTTAACACCCAACTGACAACATTGGACACATCCATGAGACAGAAAGTAAACAAGGATATCCAGGACTTGAACTCAGCTCTGCACCAAGCAGACCTAATAGACATCTACAGAACACTCCACCACAAATCAACAGAATATACATTCTTCTCAGCACTACATCACGCTTATTCCAAAATTGATCACATAGTTGGAAGTAAAACACTCCTCAGCAAATGTAAAATAACAAAATTTATAACAAACTGTCTCTTAGACCACAGTGTAATCAAACTAGAACTCAGGATTAAGAAACTCATTCAAAACTGCTCAACTACATGGAAACTGAACAACCTGTTCCTGAATGACTACTGGGTATTTAATGAAATGAAGGAAGAAATAAAGATGTTCTTTGAAACCAATGGGAACAAAGACACAACATACCAAAATCTCTGGGACACATTTAAAGCAGTGTGTAGAGGGCACTAAATGCCCACAAGAGAAAGCAGGAAAGATCTAAATTGACACCCTAACATCACAATTAAAAGAACTAGAGAAGCAAGAGCAAACACATTCAAAAGCTAGCAGAAGGCAAGAAATAACTAAGATCAGAACAGAGACACAAGAAACCCTTCAAAAAATCAATGAATCTAGGAGCTGTTATTTTTTTTTTTGAAAAGATCAACAAAATTGATAGACTGCAAGCAAGACTAATAAAGAAAAGAGGAGAATCAAATAGACACAATAAAAAGTGATAAGGAGGATATCACTACCAATCCCACAGAGATACAAACTACCATCAGAGAATACTATAAACACGTCTATGCAAATAAACTAGAAAATTTAGAAGAAATGGATAAATTCCTGGACACATACACCCTCCCAAGACTAAACCAGGAAGAAGTTGATCCCTGAATAGACCAATAAGAGGCTATGAAATTGAGGCAATAATTAATAGCCTACCAACTAAAAAAAGACCAGGACCAGACAGATTACAGTGAAATTCTACCAGAGTTACAAAGAGGAACTGGCACCATTCCTTCTGAAACTATTCCAATCAATAGAAAAAGAAGGAATCCTCCCTAACTCATTTTATGAGGCCAGCATCATCCTGATACCAAAGCCTGGCAGAGACACAACAAAAAAAGAGAATTTTAGACCAATATCCCTGATGAACATTGATGCAAAAATCCTCAATAAAATACTGGCAAACTGAATCCAGAAGCACAGCAAAAAGCTTATCCAACATGATCAAGTTTGCCTCATCCTGAGGATGCAAGGCTGGTTCAACATATGCAAATCAATAAATGTAATCCATCACATAAACAAAACCAAAGACAAAAAACACATGATTATCTCAATAGAAGCAGAAAAGGCTTTTAAGAAATTCAAGAGCCCTTCATGCTAAAAACTCTCAATAAATTCGGTATTGATGGAACGTATCTCAAAATCATAAGAGCTATTTATGACAAACCCACAGCCAATATCATACTGAATGGGCAAAAACTGGAAGCATTCCCTTTGAAACGGGCACAAGACAGGGATGCCCTCTCTCACCACTCTTATTCAACATAGTGTTGGAAGTTCTGGCCAAGGCAATCAGGCAGGAGAAATAAATAAAGAGGAAGTCAAATTGTCCCTCTTTGCAGATGACATGATTGTATATTTAGAAAACCCCATCATCTCAGCCCAAAATCTCCTTAAGCTGATAAGCAACTTCAGCAAAGTCTACAAAATCAATGTGGAAAAATCACAAGCATTGCTATACACCAATAACAGACAAACAGAGAGCCAAATCATGAGTGAACTCCCATTCACAATTGCTTCAAAGAGAATAAAATACCTAGGAATCCAACTTATAAGGGATGTGAAGGACCTCTTCAAGGTGAACTACAAATTACTGCATGACAAAATAAAAGAGGACAGAAACAAATGGAAGAATATTTCATACTTACAGATAGGAAGAATCAATATCGTGAAAATAGCCATACTGCCCAAGGTAATTTATAGATTCAATGCCACTCCCATCAAGCTACCAATGACTTTCTTCACAAAATTGGAAAAAACTACTTGCAAGATCATATGGAATGACAAAAGAGCCCACATTGCCAAGACAATACTATGTCAAAAGAACAAAGCTGGAGGCATCGCACTACCTGACTTCAAACTACACTACAACGCTACAGTAACCAAAACAGCATGGTACTGGTACCAAAACAGAGATATAGACCAAAGGAACAGAATAGAGCCCTCAGAAATAATACCACACATCTACAACCATCTGATCTTTGACAAACCTGACAAAAACAAGAAATGGGGAAAGGATTCCCTATTTAATAAATGGTGCTGGGAAAACTGGCTAACCATAAAAAAAAAAAAAAAAAGTTGAAACTGGATCCCTCCCTTAAACCTTATACAAAAATTAGTTCAAATGGATTAAAGACTTAAATGTTAGACCTAAAAGCATAAAATCCCTAGAAGAAAACGTAGGCAATTGCCATTCAGGACATAGACATGGGCAAGGACTTCATGACTAAAACACCGAAAGCAATGACAACAAAAACCAAAATTGAGAAATGGGATCTAATTAAACTAAAGAGCTTCTACACAGCAAAATAAACTACCATCAGAGTGAACAGGCAACCTCCAGAATCAGAGAAAATTTTTACAATCTACCCATCTGACAAAGGGCTAATATCCAGAATCTACAAAGAACATTAAACAAATTTACAAGAAAAAATCAAGCAACCCCATCAAAAACTGGGCGAAGGATATGAACAGACACTTCTCAAAGAAGACGTTTATGCAGCCAACAATCACATGAAAAAGGGCAAATCAAAGCCCCAATGAGATACCATCTCATACCAGTTAGAATGGTGATTATTAAAAAGTCAGGAAACAACAGGTGTTGGAGAGGATGTGGAGAAATAGGAACACTTTTACACTATTGGTGGGACTGTAAATTAGTTCAACCATTGTGCAATACAGTGTGGCAATTCCTCAAGGATCTAGAGCTATAAATACCATTTTACCCAGCCATCCCATTACTGGGTATATACCCAAAGGATTATAAATCATGCTGCTATAAAGACACATGCACACATATGTTTATTGTGGCACTATTCACAATAGCAAAGACTTGGAAACAACCCAAATGTCCATTAATGATAGACTAGATTAAGAAAATGTGGTACATATACACCATGGAATACTATGCAGCCATAAAAAAGGATGAGTTCATGTCCTTTGTAGGTGCCTGGATGAAGCTGGAAACCACCATTCTGAGCAAACTATGGCAAGGACAGAAAACCAAATGCTGCATGTTCTCACTCATAGATGGGTATTGAACAATGAGAACACTTGGACACAGGGTGAAGAACATCACACACTGGGGCCTGTTGTGGTGTGGGGGAGGGGGGGTGGATAGCATTAGAAGATATACCTAATGTAAATGATGAGTTAAGGGGTGCAGCACACCAACATGGCACATGTATACGTATGTAACAAATCTGAACGTTGTGCACATGTACCCTGGAACTTAAAGTATAATAAAAAATAAATAAATAAAAATAAATTTTAAAGAATCATACCAAGCACACTCTTGCACCACAATCACAATAAAAATAGATATAATATCAAGAAGATATCTCAAAAATATAGAAAAAATGTGGAAATTAAACAGCTTGCTTCTGAATACCTCTTGGGTGAACAACATAATTTAGGTAGAACTCAAAAATTTCTTTGAAAGTAAAAAAATAGAAACACATCTTACCAAAATCTTTGGGATATAGCTAAAGTAATGTTAAAAGGAAAGTTTATGGTGCTAACTTCCTTCATCAAAATGTTAGACAGATCTCACATTAATAATCTCACATTAATAATCTAACGTTGAACCTATAGGAATTAGGGGAAAAAAAATACAACACCAAAGCTGATGGAAGAAAAGAAATAACTGAAATTAGATAAGACTAAAATGGAGGCCCAAATGTTTACACAAGAGATCAATATAATCAAATATTAGTTCTTGAAAGAATAAACAAGATTGATAGACTGCTAGCTAGATTAACAAGGAAAAATAAAAGGCAGTAGATACAAGTAAGTACAATCAGAATTTACAATTATGATATTACAGCCAATTCCCCGGAAGTACAAAAGATTCTCAGAGACTATTATGAACATGAATTAGGAAATCTAGAGGAAATGGGTAAATTTCTGGAAAGACACAACCTCCCAAAATTGAACTAGGAAGAAAATGAAAACTTGAACAAACCAATAACAAGTTCAGAAATTGAATCAGTATAAAAACAAAAAAACGGATAAAAAAAATCTACCAACCCCCCAACATCCTGGACCTGGTGAATCCACAGCAAGATTGCATCGCATGTACAAGGAAGAGCTGATACCAATCCTATTGAAACTACTTCAAAAGTTGAGGAGGAGAAGTTCCTCCTTAACTATAATTCTATGAAGCCAGTATCATCTTATTAACAAATTCTAGCAGAGATAGGACCAACAGTGAAAACTACAGGACAATACTGCTGATGAACATGGATACAAAAATCCTCAGTAAAATACTAGCAAATCATATCCAACAACAAATCAAAAAGTATATTTTATTCCTATAATGGAAGACTATTTCAACATATGAAAATCAATAAAAGTAATTCACCACATAAAGAGAATAAAGAACAAAAAACACATGATCATCTCAATATATGCAGAAAAATCTGTGATAAAGTCTAAGATACCTCCATGACAGAAACTCACAAAACACTAGACATTGAAAGAACATGCTCCAAAGTAATAAAAGCTATGTATTCATGAGTGACAAATCAATAGCCAACATCATACTGACGTGATAAAAGTTGGTAGCATTCCCTTGAGAACTGGCACAAGATAAGGATACCCACTCTCACCACTTCTACTCAACATAATACTGGAAGTTCTAGCCAGAGGAATCAGATAAGGAAGAAAATTAAAAGGCATCCAAATAGGAAAATAAGAAGTCAAAGTATCTCTCTTTGCTGATGATTTGATTCTATAAATAGAAAACACTGAAGACTCTGCCAAAAGACTCCTGGAACTGGTAAATAAATTTCGTGAAGTTTCAGGATACAAAAATCAGTGTACAAAAATTGGTCACATTAATATACACCAATAACATTCTAACTGGGAACCAAATCAAGAACAAAATTTCATTTACAATGGCCACAAATACATAAAATGCCTAGGGAATCATCTAACCAAAGAATTAAAAGTTCTCTACAAGGAGCTCTACAAACACTGCTGAAATAAATCTGAGAAAACACACATAAATGAATAAATAATTTCATGCTCATGGATAGGAAGAATCAATAATTTTTAAATGGCCATACCACCCAAAAATTACAAATTCCAATGATTATCAAAATACCAAAGACATTTTTCAAAGAACTAGACAAATCTACTTAATAATTCATTCAGAACCAAAAAAGAGCCCAAATAACCAAAGCAGTTTTAAGTAAAAAGAACAAAGCCTGAGGCATCACATCATCTAACTTCAAATTATACTATAAGGTTATAGTAACCAAAACGCATGGTGCTGATATAAAACAGGCACATAGACCAATGGAACAGAAGAAAGAGCCTAGAAATAAAGCTGCACACCTACAATCATCTGATCTTCAGCAAAGTTGAGAAAAAACAGCAATGCAGAGAGGACATCCTATTAAGTAAATGGTTCTGGGATAACAGGCTACCTCATGTGGAAAAATGAATCTGATTCCCTATCTCTTACTATATACAAAAATGAACTTGAGATGCATAAAAGCTTGAAATCTAAAACCTCAAAGTACAAAAATCCTACAAGTAAACCTAGGAAATATAATACTCATCGTCTGTTTTGGCCAAGAATTTATGGCTAAGTCCCTAAAGGCAACTGCAATAAAAACAAAAATTGATATGTGGGACCTAATTAAAGAGCTTCTGCACAGCAAAAGAAATTACCAACAGAATAAACAGAGTGCCTACAGAATGAGAAAATATATCCATAAACTATGCATGTGACAAGGTCTAATATCCAAAATCTGCAAAGATCTTAAACTATCAACTAGCCAAAAACAAATAATCCAATAACAAAATGTCAAAATACATGAACAGGCACTTCTCAAAAGAAGATAATCAAGCCATCAACAAACATATGAAAAAATCTTAAATATCTCTAATTATCAGAGAAATGCAAATCAAAACCACAATCAGATACCACCTTACATCAATCATAACGGTGATTATTAAAAATTCAAAAAATAACAGGGTGGAGAGGCTGCAGAGGAAAGGGAATGCTTATAATACTCTGTGGTGGGGATGTAAATTAGTTCAGCCACAGTGGAAAGCAGTTTGAGGAGTTCTCATAGAATGTAAAATAGAGCAAACATTGGACCCAGCAATCTCATTACTGGTCATGTACCCAGAGGAAAATAATTCATTGTATCAAAAGGACACATACACGCATTTGTTCATTGCAGCACTGTTCACAATAGCAAAGACATATTGCTAACCGAACTGTCCATCAACAGTGGATTGGATAAAGAACATATGGCACATATACACCATGGACTGCTACACAGCCATAGAAAGGAATGAAACCCTCTACTTTAAGGCAATGTGGACAGAGATGGAGGTCATTGTCCTAAACAAATTAGTGCAAGAACAGAAAACCAAACTCCATTTTTGTTCTCTGTTTTAAGTGGGAGCTAAATATTGAATACACATAAACATAAAGATGAGCATAATAGACATTGAGGCCTACTAGATGGGAGACAGAAGGAGGGGGATGTAGGCTGAGAAACCAGCTATCAGGTACTATGCTTACTACCTGAGTGAGAATATAATTTGTATCCTAAACCTCAGCATCATGTAATATATCCATGTAACAAGCTTGCACACTTACCTATATTATAAAGGTTGAAATTATCTTTTAAAAATTCTGAAGTGTAATTATTAGTAAATTTTAGTTCTCAGACTTTCTTCCCATTTGATATTTAATATGAGACACTATAACATGTTTGCTTAATATGCACAGATACATTTTTGTAATAAACTTCAATGTACTTTAAATTCTTTAAAATGCTAGTTGTATAATTTACAGGGTTTGCCCTAATTAAATATTTTGAAAAAATCAGATCAACATCTCTATATGGCATATATATTTTTCTCAGTATTCAACATCTTAAATGTTATTAAGTCAAAATATTTTATACACAATTTTATGTATAGCACATATACTGGCATTGCTTTTTGCTATCCAAAATAAATATATAGCAAAATTAACTTGTATTGAAAATAAGACAACTGCTTTTACTTTACTGTGTTAAGTATTTAAGCTTATCCAAGTTTTTAAAATTACAATCTGATACATTTTTAAATCAAAAATTAATATTGCTTCCTGGATATAATTTATGACAGCTATAAAATGGCACTATCTGCTAATCTGCTTTTTGGAACTAACCTATTAGGATCCAGTTCACTAAAATCTATTTTTGTAAATGCTAAGCCTGTGCATCTTTAAAAGGGTTTAAGACATCTTAATGTGGACATCTGATGAAATGAATAGGATTTTGCAATTAATCTAAGAAGCATATTTTTAAGATACACGTATGACCAAACAGAAATGGAAAAATGCTCTAAGACAACTACTAATCCTACTATACCTATAATTACCACTGTGACTATTGGTAATAAACACAATGTTGATAACAAGTTACTTACTAAACAGTTTCTATGAGCAGGAAATTGTTCTACTCATTGAATTATCACAATAAACCTATGAGTTTACTTTTATCATCTCCTTTTTATTAAGGAGAATGAGAGAAATGAGTGACTAACTCAAGGTCAGAAGTTAGGGAGATAGAAATCCAACCTAGGAATTTTAGTAAGCTCATGTCAGCCTCCAAAATAATTATTTACATTTGCATGAATATATTAACATATTTCTCAGGATATAGTTATTTATTTCATATTTTTCCTTTTTGTTTATATTTTATTTGAGAATTTTAGAAACCTTTAGGTCCCAAGTGTTAAGATCTGAGCCTTCCAGAATCCCTTCACACCTAAATAAGCTTCAGCAGTTCACAGGCCCAGTTGCTCTTGGATTAAGTAAATGTTTACCTTTACGGACTGACCGTCAATTAAACAAAACCCCACTGTGATAAGCTACTATCTTTTATTTTCTCAGAAGAAGTTTGAGTCCCATATTTTATATATAACAAATTTTGGTATTCATCTGGACAAAGTGAAGGAATGGATCCTAAAATGGTAGCAAAATATCTCTTTCTGGATTTATGGTTTATATAATCCTAAGTCACCAAAGGAAAACAAAGACTCTCCACTCAAAATGACTGCAAATTTGTATTCACAAGCATATTTATCTGCTTCTCTTCATTATAGTTCTTTTTCAGGCTTTACTATCACATATTGTAGATGATTGCGTTATGCTAAATTGGGAGATGGGAAAAATGCAAAATATTCTTTTGAAGAAAGGGACATTTTACTACTGACTTAAGCCATTTAAAACAAAAACAGGCTTTAGTATTGCCCATATTCTGTAAGGCTTATTTACTATGTGATGATAAAAACTGAAATTATTTATAATTTTATTTTTAAGTTACCTTTCACCAATAATCAATTTAAGAGAAAGTAAGGAATATATTATTAACACTTTTAATGATTTAATTGCCTGAAATTTAAAATTTTATATAAGTGATTTGTAAGAATGATACACTTGAAAATCCATTTGTCAGTTCACCATTATATAATATTTCATGGATTTAATACATTGAGTTATGCTCTCTGCAATTATAAATTAATACCTGTATATTTGTGGCCTAATATAAATGTGTTTTTTTTAATATAAATCTAGTAATGTTCTAATGATGGTTTTCCTGCCTAGGAAATGTGAGAGTTTGGTCTCTGAAGTCATTAAAATACCAAAGTTGCCCTGGAAGGAGGCATGTAACCATCAGAAGGTGAAAAAGTCTAAAAGAGAGCTTGCGAGATGTACCCATGGGCCATGATGGACATGACACTGAATCTCCAGTGTGCCTCTCCTGCATACTGCCTGTCATGACTCAGATGCAGTCACAGAGAAACAGCAAAACACAAGCTTGGAAAAAAGACAAGATGTGGAACAAGGAGGAAGAAAACCATGGATTTTGTTAAACAAAATCTTTTCTAAAATTTCTGATTACACTTGTTTTATAAGTATACGGTAAATCTGAAAGTAGATTGTGTGTGTGTGTGTGTGTGTGTGTGTGTGTGTATGTGTGTGATGAAGTTTTGCTGTTGTTGCACAGCCTGGAGTGCAATGGCATGATCTTGGCTCACTGCAAACTCTGCCTCCCAGGTTCAAGTGATTCTCCTGCCTCAGCCTCCCGAGTAGCTGGGATTACAGGTATGGGCCAACGCACCCGGTTAATTTTGTATTTTTAGTAGAGACAGGATTTCTCCATGTTGGTCAGGTTAGTCTCATAACGTAGATAAGAACAATCAGTATAATAATGCCTTTGAATATGGCTATTAAGAGTATTGCAATATATATATTTAACATATTGCCAACATTTTAGTGTAGAAAAATTGTCCAGAAATGTTATATTTCTCAAAATCATTATTAGATGTACTTATTTTATGTTATTTTATAGAATGTGATTTGAGAAGACTTGTTCCTAAATCAATAATTTTAATCATGTAAGTTTTAACTAAATTTAGATACTATTTTAGACACAATTATTTGTGAGTGCCTAATTTAAGTGATTCATGTAATAAACAGAAAAAAACAGAAGCAAAATATTTTTGAATTAAGATGGGAAAATCTAGGATAAAAAAACATAAAGAGAAATTTGAGATTCAAGGGTGTGAGATAAGGTAGAATTTGGCTAACAAAACAAATGAGTAAGGAAGCTTTTATAAATTATGATTATACTTTAAATTCTGGGATACATGAGCAGAATGTGCAGGTTTGCTACATAGGTATACATGTGCCATGGTGATTTGCTGCACCCATGAACCCATCATCTAGATTTTAAGCCCTGCGTGCATTAGGTATTTGTCCTAATGTTATCCCTCTCCTTGCCCCCTACCTCCTGACAGGCCCCGGTGTGTGATGTCCGCCTCCCTGTGTCCATGTGTTCTCATTGTTCAACTCCCACTTAATGAGAACATGCAGTGTTTGGTTTTCTCTTCCTGTGTTAGTTTGCTGAGGATGATGGTTTCCAGCTTCATTCATGTCCCTGCAAAGGACATGAACTAATTTGATTTTTATGGCTGCATAGTATTCCATGGTGTATATGTGCCACATTTTCTTTATGCAGTCTATCATTGATGGGCATTTGGGTTGATTCCAAATCTTTGGTATTGTAAATAGTACTGCAACAAACATACTTGTGCATGTGTCTTTATAGTAGAATGATTTGTAATCCTTTGCGTGTATACCCGATAATGAAGTTACTGGGTCAAATGGTATTTCTAGTTCTAGATCCTTGAAAAATCGCCACACTGTCTTCTACAATGGTTGAACTAATTTACACTCCCAACAGTGTAAAAGCGTTCCTATTCCCCCATCCTCTCCAGCATCTGTTTTTTCCTGACTTTTTAGCGATTGCCATTCTAACTGGTGTGAGATGGTATGTCATTGTGGTTTTAATTTGTATTTCTCTAATGACCAGTGATGATGAGCTTTTTAAAATATGTTTGTTGGCCACATAAATGTCTTCTTTTGAGAAGTATCTGTTCATATACTTTGCCCACTTTTTGATGGTTTTTTTTTTTTTTTTTTGTAAATTTGTTTAAGTTCCTTGTAGATTCTGGATATTAGCCCTTTGTCAGATGGATAGATTGCAAAAATTTTCTCTGTAGGTTGCCTGTTCACTCTGATACTAGTTTCTTTTGCTGTGCAGAAACTCTTTAATCAGATCAAATTTGTCAATTTTGGCTTTTGTTGCCATTGCTTTTGATGGTTTAGTTATGGAATCTTTGCCCATGCCTATGTCCTGAATGGTAATGCCTAGGTTTTCTTCCAGGGTTTTTATGCTTTTAGGTCTTACATTTAAGTCTTTAATCCATCTTCAGCTAATTTTTGTATAAGTCATAAAAAGAGGTCCAGCTTCAGTTTCTGCATATGACTAGCCAGTTTTCCCAACACCATTTATTAAGTAGGGAATCCTTTCCCCATTGCTCGTTTTTGTCAGGTCCTTTTAATCACTCTATTGACCAGGTAGAACATTCCTCCCTTCCTTTCCCTCCTCTCCTCTCCCCTCCCTTCCCCTCTCTTCTCCTCTCTCTTTGTCCTCCAGCAGAAATAAGGATTTGGATAATTCTGATCCTTTTATATGGGACAGAACAGGAAAATAAAGACTAAAAAAAAAAATACCTTTTATAAGATCCAAAATGAATTTCCTGAGACTTCAACTTTTGCTGAGCAGAATGAGAATAGAAAAGATTTTCAGATTGTTTACTAGAAATTGGTCCAGTTTCAAAATTGCCCACATGTTATTATAAAGCCTAGTTAAATGGAGCTTAAAAAAAATCTTAAAGAATAGCTATTTCCTGAGAGGGAGATACACGGAATCAAGATCAAGGAAAGATTTTCCCCATGGGCATATATATCAGCTGATTACCAGAACCATACCATTACAATCCTCCAAAAAAAGTATCAGTGACAGTGTCAAGCTGTTACATATCATCTAATTTTACTCTTGGAAAGCATTTTTGTCTTAAGCTATTGGAATTAATATATTACTTAATTGGTTTTAGCATACATGTGGACTATCAATTTTAAGTGGCATAATAGTAATCTTTATGCTTAAAATGAAATATTTATAATTTTAAAAAGTAATAAAAATCAGTGCATATGAGTGTAAGAAGAATACATTTTTCCAATAATATTGATCCATATGATGAGTAGCTAAAATTGAAGCTCCTGTTGTAGTCTAGCAGTTTGTTTATTTTTCTGGCACTTTATTTCCATTAAATTCGGAAATATCAATTTAGGTTGTTAAATTTGGCAATACGTATTGGGTAGCTTGTTCAAATAATACTTTGTATTTTTAACAATTATGCAGTGATTTCTCATTGAATACCACTATTATCTCTCTGTGAGTTGATACATAATGCATTATGCACAAGATATAATATTTGGTGGCAGATGAAAATAGTTTTAAATTTTACTCTTTGAGACCAAGATAGTGGAGTAGGAGATACCAATTTTCATCCAACTACTCTCTCTACATGTATAAATATACTAAGATACTCTCTCCTTCTCTCTCTCTCTTTCTCATTCTTGGTTGCAAGAATGGTTCATATTAAATACGCATATGCATATTTAATGCTTCACCAGAATTAATGTTTTTTAAAGATACATTCTGATGATGTACTGTTAATAAAAAATAGTTAATAATGTAGCCACCTGACTGCCTCAGGTTTAAGAACAACAAACAAATTTACTGAAAAAATAACTAAAATATGCATATGCATATTTAACAAAAGGTAAAAATGACATGATTGTCTCAACATACAGAAAAAGCATTTGACAAAACTCTACACTCTTTTGTGATAAAAATTCTCAATAAAAAAGAAACACAAGGAATATACTTTAACATAGTATAGCTCATATATGGAAAGTTCATAACTAATCTTGTACTTGATGAAAATCTGAAAGCTTTTCCTCTGAGATCAGAAACACAAGGCTACCAACTCAACATCGTAATGAGTGACCTAGCCACAATTTAGACAAAATAAATACTAGACATCTGAATTAGAAAGGAACCAGTACAATTATCCTTAAAAAGACCATCTGATCTTTATATAGAGAAAATCCTAACTCTTACAAAAACAAAAAAACCTGTAAGAATAAGTATATATATACACACACACACACATATATACTAGTATATATATATACACACACACATATATATACACACACACATATATACTAGTGTGTATATACATATAATTTACATATTTATGGAATATCTGTCATTACCTATGCTTCACCAGAATTACTTCAGTTTTTAAAAGATATATTCTGATGATGTACTATTAATTAAAAATAGTTAATAATGTAGCCACCTGACCCCCTCAGGTTTAAGAATAACAAACAAATTAACTGAAAAAATAACTAAAATATAATGTATAATTCTTCATAACTTTACACACAAAGATGCTTCAATCTACTGTTTAATGACTATCCAAACTTAAGAAGGCCTGTTTGCCTGGGCCAGGCCACAACGTTATTTTTTTTAATTGTAAAGCGATAGAAATTTAATGAAACTAAAATTCAGACAATAGTCTAAATATTTTACATATCTAGCGAATGCGATGACATGCAATATTTACATATTGTCCTTATTACCTTCAGTCCTCCGCCACAGATGTGGATCTTGGAAATGCTGTTAAATCTTAGAGCTGATAGTGCTCAGAATCTGGCTCAGGGATGGCTTCAGAGAGATTATCCCCCAGTTCACATCAAAGAGTCTTGGAGAACAGCTTAGTTTGCCTTACAAAAGAGAGAGGAGTTTTTCTGATCTATTTACTACTTCTTCCAAGGCTGAATGCAAGGTTTTCGTGAAAACAATTCCAACTTTCTCTTACTCTATTAAAGAGTGAATGTGACAAAGTTTCTCTCTAAACAATGGAGATGACACATAGGTATAAAAACTGGCAGATAAATAGGATTTATAAACCACAGGGTTTAGGCAGTGGGTTTACAAACGATGCACATCTGACATCAATGTTTCACATTCAGGCAAAAATGTAATGAACTGTTGGTGATTATTGTGTGCAGAAAAAAATGATGATAACATGGGCTCCATTTTAAATACTACAGCATGAATGACAAACTCTGAAATCGTAACATGCTCAACCTAAATAACTGTAAGACGTGGCCAATCTCAGGCCCCAATCTGGAAAAATTTCCCGTAATCTTTTTATTTACTTAAGTATGCTACTTGAGCAAGAAACTTTAAATTATATATATGGTCTCTGCTGACTCTGTTTTACTAGAGTTAAAAAAAAAATCTGTTTCACATTTTAGAAATTCACGTCTCTTTCTACCTTCCACGCACCCCTCTGAGGGGAAGCCTCGTTTTTCTCACACTACAAGAATGCACTTCAGGCAGATGTAAAGACTGGGATGGCTATTAGTGGAGATGGTACACCTGGCAAATTAGCCTTCAATTCACCCCCAGAATCAATAATCAGTAAAGTATAGCTTTTTAAAATGTTTTAATTTTGTTTTCTGGGTACTTGCAGTGTTGTAGGCAAACAGATATGTAGTCAGACTTCCCAGAAAAACAAAAGAAGGCCAAGAATTTACATCAATACACATTGAAAGTGCAATATAAACTTCTTAAAGGACTGAAGGGTTTCTCACCTTTATCAAGTGTTGACAAGTAGGGTGTCTGTTTTGGGAAGATGAGGGCTAAGGAAACATGCTACTCTAATCAGAAGAATTATATTGTACCTTATTCTTGAGCACCTTTCATCATTATTGTTCTTGTATAATTTGCATAAAGAAAGAAATAACCTTTATATTTGTATATTTCAGTGACTGAAAGCAAAGTCTGTGAAAAGAAGTTGGGTATAGTTGATTATATGGAGATCACCTCCAGATTATCTGGAGAGCAGGAAGGGTGCAGGTGTGTGAGACAGAGAAAATGGAAGAATCGCAGGAAGATGTTTTGCTTGGGAGGCTACTGCTGTAGACCACTGTGACCCAACTCTCCTCAGAGGTACAAGAGGTCTGACATACAAGAGGTTATGGTGGCCGTTTGTGCAGATTTGCCCACCAGCTCCCATTCTCACATTGGATGAAGGTACTTGCTGGAAGCATTAATTGCTTTCCACTTCATGGAAAACTCCGATGAAGAAAAGCAGAAAGATGAGAGTGATGCAGGATGTTTGAGGTTTCATTCTTTTTCTGTACAAAACATTAATCCATCATTGCTTCTGTTGGTGTCAGAATTGAGCTGAGGGAAGATGGCAGAAAAATGACTAGTTCACTCAATACTCTTCCATTAATCACTGCTCTGCATTTGCAACTGTGCATATACTGCATCTTGTGGACTGCGTATTTGCGTCCTCCCCCAAATTTCTATATTGACAGCTTAACCCCCAGAAAGATGGTATTAGGAAGTGAGGCTTTTAAGGTGTAATTAGGTCCTGAGGCTGGGATCCCAGCAAACTCCATGACAGAGTTAGTGTTTTTTTTGGAAGAAGAGAGCTAGCCCTCTCTTATTCTCTGCCAATGATACAGCACCTTTAAAAATCAATTAAAAACTTGTAGGTCCATAGGTTGAAAGATTTGTTATTATTAATTACAGTCAATAATTATGAAATACAGCTTTAAAAAATCTGCATTTTGAATCCAGGTTTTGAATCCAGGTAACATATCTAGAATAGGTGGTTATTTTGAGGAATAAAAATTACATAAATATAAACATTTAAAATTTATGAACTATAAATATACAAATAAACAAATACAAATGTATTTTAATATAAACCATTATTTCTTTACTAGATCATCAGGCATTTATGGGAAATTAATATTATTAAAAATTGTATTTGTTTATTATAAACATTGGAATGTATATCAGCAAAACTACAATAAGTTATTGTCTTAAAATTTAAAAGGCAGTCATTTTCCTATGTATTTTTTTACTAGCCATATATCCCCCAAATACTGAAAACATCCCTCAGGTATTTTAAAAATCTATTAAACGTTTACCCAAAATAGAACAGCTTTTTCTGTATATCATCTAAAGTGAGCAATTAACGTTCTCTTTAACGGTATATTTATACCGTTATACATGCCATATATACACTATCACTTAAGGACTTAATTTGAGCTCTTAAATAACTGGAGGACCATTCATGTTTTTCTATTCCTATTAAATTGATGTGAGGTTAAATATTATAAAGCATCTGTTGCAAAATGTGTTTTAACATCTATATATGTAACTATATATACATATAGTGAAATTTCTTAAGATACAATATATTTTTCAAAAAGTATTGTATAAGAAACTTAGAAACACACAACATAATCACTTTAATGTCATGTATATTTTCCTTAAGAAATTTAAATGTTATTCCTTTAAAAAGATACATCATAAAATATTTCACAGAAATAAAATATTACTACTTAGATTTTCTTCATGTTCTTAACATTTATTGGACATGTACAATATACTAAGTTGACTAATGTGTACTTGTCTTTTGGATCACAAAATATAAATTTTATTTAATTGCTTGAATTATGTCATTATTAAATAGAATAGAAATCATAAAGACCAAAAGAAAATTATACACCTTTATAATTTGAACAGTAACTGTTCCATACTGCATTTTAGAAAATCAACTGTGAGATGGTGAAGAAACACTCTTTGCACAGTTTGTAAAATACCATATTTTCGCAGAATGCCCTCAGATAGTTTGAATTTTATGTATTGATAATACTGTCATATACAACATTTTTATTCAGTTTGGTTTAGAGTATTAGAATATCGCAAATTTCAAATAATGTTTGACATAAGGATACAATGTTAAATGATCTAGCTGCCATCAGTACTAGAAAAGCAGCAAACATGTGAACATGCTGATAGAGACTTTCCAGCGTCTGATCCTTTATGGATGTGCCAGTTCTTTTCCAGCCTGATTACTCTGCCATTCACTGGAGCCTATCTTGTCTGGAGCTGTCATGCTTGGTCTTTGACATTAACAATAAGATTAGGGCCAGCACTGACTGTCATAACAGCAGCAGGAGCCTAGAAAGATAGTAGGAAGCTCACTCAGATGCAATTACATTTAAAGGGAGACCATTAAATCCATACTTACAGAAAATCATTCTCCAGCTTTACTGAGGGGAAAAAATTACTGAATTTTTACACTTTAAGCACTTTAAGTTGACAGCATGAAAGAAGTAAACAATATAATGTGATAGTTATTAGACTGTTAATTGGTTACAGTTAATGCTTCTTCATTCAGGTGTTGAAAATCTGTAAATAAATTTACATAATCTATAATAAGTAAAGAATAATTTAAATTAGCTTAAAGCTTCCCTTTGTTCTTGACAATACATAATTTCTGAGTATAAAGCCATATTAGTTTATACTATCCTTCCTCATTCCCCCATTTATTTGACCAGTGTTTACATCAGAGAATGAATCATATTCAGAAAATGAACAATATCGAAGTCCTTCTTCTTTTAAGTAAATATATTTTTATTTCTTATATCAAAATCTACATAATATATGAGGTTGTTTTTATACTTTATATGCAAATTTTATACCCATATGAAATAATATTTTTCCTAGTGAGCCTATTTTAACTTGAAGTAATGGTATTGCTTAATAGTGATATTTTCTGATAAAATATAATGAATTGTGGCAAACTGGCATGGAGGTAATGAGGAATTCAGGATCACACACAATAAGCTGAGATCATTGTTATAACAATGTTTAAAATAATATTGTCAATACTAATACTAGCTTTTCTTCTTTGTAATGAATTACCACACACTAAGAGGCTTAAGCTAATATACTTTTGTTATCTTATAGATACTACAGGATAACACGAGTCCAGATGCAGCTTAGTTGGTTTCTATGCCAATGTAGTCTTATCATTATTAGGCTATTGAGATTAAACCCTCATGATGCTTCATTCAAGAATTTTTGCTGGACTGCATTCCTATCTGGAGGCTTGACTGGCAAGAATCTGTTTCTATCTCATTCATGTACTTGGGATAATTTATATTCTGGAAGCTATGGGGGGGCAGTTCTCTCTGGTTATAGGTGAGGGGCACTCATCTCCTCAAGGCCATAGTTTTTTTGACATGTGTTCCTCTCAGAGGCCTTCTTACAAATGGCAGCATAAAACTTCCAAGTCAGCAAGCAAGAAAGTCTATCTCACTCTCTGCTAAATAGTGAATTTTACATAATGTAACCCAATAGAGTAATAGGCCCTCTCTTTTGCCATATTTTATTCATTAGATGAAATTCACAGGTTCCATCCTCATTCAACAGTGTGACACATTGGTAATCACCATAGGGTTGTGCTAAACAGTAATTATAAAGAAGTTTTGTTTTGTCAAAAATGATTGTGATTTTAAAATAATAAGAAAGATAAACACATGGACAGATATGACAATTCATCTGTATCTGGTTATGAATGAGTTTTTAGAGCAGAATAATTTCTAGTTCAGGGAATTTTTGAGGGAAAAGTAAAGCCAAATCTCAGAGTTAGAGCCACAACTCACAGTTCAACCATAGTTGGAAGTTTATGTGTTTAATAAAATAATCTTTTAAGCATAAAACATATCATCTTTCAGCACAGGAACTGCTCTGCATTCCATTCACTTTTCCAAATTTACTCTCCACCCTTTGGTAGCACGTTCTGTGCGTCAGGAAGCTAAATTTTATGGATAGCATCAATGGAGTCATTGATTTTCTGATTTCCACCTGTATTTGGCCAAAACGAGACACCTGAAAAAGATCAAAGTGAAAGAAGAAAATGAAGTAGAATTAGTAATTTTTTTTCCTTTTAATCCCCAAACTCCTAATTGTCAGTTTTTGCACTACTCTTCATGTTTAGTAGTGACCACCCCTTATTTCTGCTTCTATAGGCCAAGGGATAGTTTCCTGAAGCTATTGTCCATGCTCTAAGTCCATGTTAGTTCCTACATATTTATAAATAGTCCTAATGGGAAATACGAGATCTTTGGATATGACTGTTTATTATTCACAGAGTATCTAAGAATCAATTCCGCATGTCACAATTTTCCATGCGGTGAGATGATAAGAGTCAATTGTTCACCTATTCACACAGCGAGGTTGCGCCACTAAAGGAGATCCCAGAAATTATG
Source organism: Macaca nemestrina (assembly GCF_043159975.1). NCBI lineage: Eukaryota > Metazoa > Chordata > Mammalia > Primates > Cercopithecidae > Macaca > Macaca nemestrina. Next base: position 44,608,532 of record NC_092140.1, read on the forward strand.
AGACTCAGAGCTTATACATTGGGGCTGATGCATTGGCCTGTCCTCCTTTAGGAAAGAAGCCTTTACTCTGGGATGAAAAAAAAAAATAACTTTTTGGAGAAAAGGTGAACGTCTCCCTAAAACATAAGCAAGTTGCTCTGAGAGAGATAAGTATGTAAATATCCAAAAAGAATACACAATCTCTAATTTTCAAGTCATGATTGCCATTAAATTATCCTTCAACAAAGTTGACTAGTGCTCTTATCAGTGTATATATGGAGATTTCTAACTCAACACTCTTTATTCAATTTTTTAGCATTATCTCAAGCTTTTTCCTAGTTGGATCTTGTTTAATACAGCCTGTAAGTAATCAAATTGAGATATGAATACACATAACCTTGCTCCTAAGGTAGTGTTATCAATCATTCTGCTATGTGTATGTTCTGAATCCATAAACGTTATTGCATTGCCTGCAACAAAGAAATTATTTCCTTAAAAATCTTCTATTATACTTTCAAGAGTGTATAATTGAATATTTTCAATGTCTGCACAATAAAATAACCCAGAAAATATTAGTGTGATAAGATAACATATAAATAAATTAGAACAATAGTATAGTTCTTCAATTAAGATGATATTTGTTAAGCATATCATTCCTCTATGACTTCAAAAAAATTGCAGTGAACAAGGAATAAAGACACCTTACTGTTCTCAAATACACTATTTCTGTTTTAGGAGACATTCTTTAGTTCAATGTCCTAAACCTTCACCTAGACTATAATAGGAACACAGACATTTTATTTTCCTAACAAAAATATTTTGGAATTTATTTGTATGTAACTATTAAATAGAAAAGTACAGATTAATAGTTATAAATATAGCATTTTATAGATCAATTTTCCATTTATCTGCCTTTTATAAAATCCTGTCTAGTTTACCCTCTTATTTTTCTTTCCAAGCACACAGAACAAAACCATTTTTTAGCATTACTTTAACTTATTTCGGGACTTTATACCTGGGCTCTGTTCAATTCAATATAGTTGTAATTGATATGACTCACCTACAGACTTGGTCCATTAAAAAAACGTGTTCTATGCTCAAATATTTCTTCAGCCAGGTGTTTAACATGACAGTGTCAGATGGATGGAGACCAAATTTCTAGATCAACACTGGGAGGAGATATACCAAATTGAGTTTCTCCTCAGTTTTGAATTATGATGTAAGACAGACATAAAATTTTATATTCTTAAGCCATTGATATTTGGACTTGTTTTTAAAAAGAGTGACAACTAAATTAACTAAACACCAACCCTTTTTATACCACCCTTTACTGAGCAAAATACAAATATATTGAAAACACCTATAGAGCTATTATAGATACTGGCAAATTAGTTAGGTCAGATATTCCTTCAGTTTCAAAAAATCTCAAAATTCACATCATCATCATCATCATCATCATCATCAATAACATAGTAGGCCTCTCAAATAGTCAAACACCCTACTTAATTCATATTTTCTCTGAGTAAATGAAAAGGACTGAAAAATCCAAGGCTATCACTTGTATGAGTCTAGACAAGTTTATTCAGATCACTTGAGATGAATACTCCAAACTCAATCTAAATAATTCTACTTCAGCCACAGAATTAAATAGCTTATTTTAATATGGTCTATATCTAATTCTTCCTCATCAGTTGATTCCTTCTGATATTCTTTCACATGTGCTTTAATTTGATGCTTCTTTCAGTTTATTACATTAAAATTGAGCTACTAGAAACATAGTAAGAATAAATGCAAATTCCCTTTTCCTTTCATAAGAAATATAATAATTCCCAATTATACAGTAACCATTAAACTAGCACTCTAAAATTTTCTGAACAAGTGAAATAATTACAATTTTCCCTGAGATAGTTAAATATCTGCCAATCCTCAAATACGTGAAATGATAATATTTTAACCAGGAGTGTTTGTTTGTATTTGCTATTCACACACCAAAAAAGATATATCTTAAGAAACTTACAGTGGAATGTTTGTTTACTTTTGCTTTTGTTTTTTATGTAAAGGAGACAGACTTCTAGAAAAGGTAAAACCCTAAAGTGAAACAATTCAGTAAACTATGCGTGCCAATTACAGGAGAAAGAAGTGGATGTGGGACTTTTAGGAGACACGCAAAATATCATCATTAAAATGAAAACATTGAATGTTTATTGATGAAGTTAACATATGTTGTCTGAATCAATGAGCAAGAACTAGACATAAACAAGTGAAAATAGAGTGAAAGAAAATTTAAGAGGCTTTATAGGAAAACTATTTCATGCCAAGATGCTTTACTAGACCATCAAGAGATTTTTCTAAAAGACATGCATTGTCACTATTGAAACCTTTGAAGACAGACAACAGAAGCTCCTCCAAACAGTTCTTCAATATACATCCCTTTGTAAATGCTATTGACAACAGTATTGCTCTGAATAATGTTCTGATGAGATGCTCTGAATCTCCTTGTTTTCCTTTTTCTTTAAAGAGATTATTGGCATTTTACCCACTTTGTAGACACAATTAATTATCCCTCCAAAATAAATGAAGTTAAGTGTGTTTTTATTTTAATGAATGCTCTTAATGTCTTTCCCAATGGTGTGAGAAGTATGGAGAAAAAGTTCTGAGCAAAATAGAAGAGCACAATTTAATTAACACATCTATTTAGTAAAACTGTTTTTAATATTTACATGCAATTTCAAACTATATATTCTTGTTTAGCAATTGTAAACTTCAGTCTATCATTCTTCCCTGGAAATATTTTTAGACCTCAACTTCTATCATTTCTGTGAGGTAAAGTATCTCTGAGCAGATAACTGAGTGAGGGTAAGTGCCAAGCTTATATCTGGGGGAAGAATCCACAAAGAGGTAACAGTAATTTCAGATCTGAAAGTGATATTTGAGGTAGATGCTTGGCCTTTCTGAGAAACTGGAAGAAAAAAGAAATGCCAGAGTGTCTAGAACAAAGTCAATGAGTGGGTGAGTCATAAAACTCACAGAGTCAGATTAGCTATTATTTTCTAGATCTTGGTAAGGACACCAGATTTTATTCTGAGATAGAAATGTTGATAAGATTTGAGTGGAAATACACTGGATTTTGTATGCAAATGTGAGACTGTAGAAAGGCAAGAATGCATGCGAAGAGGGCAGATAAAATGATATAATCCAGAGGAGAGATGCTTCCTGGAACTAAAAGTGATTGTAGTATGTAGAGGACTACGTGCTCACAAACAGGGTGTTCCCCATAAGTCCTGCTCTTGCAAACGAAGCAGGGCGTTCCCGACAAGTCCTGCCCTTGCAAACGAAGCAGGGCGTTCCCAGTAAGTCCTGCTCTTGCAAATGAAGCAGGGCGTTGGGGGCCTGTTTATATGTAAACATCTTGAAAATCCAGAAAGTCAGGGAAAGGTCAGAAAAACAACGATGTGTCTTGTGACTTGGCAACATTCCACAAATGACTGTATAAAATAAAGCGGAGCGCGCCATTCAGGGCGGCCGCCATGTTTGTCTTGTCTTGTGTTGTCTTGTGTGTTCATTCCTTTGTTTAGGAAACACGCGGACCCCAACATCTGGCGCAGCGAGCAGGGTCCGTGGCTCCACGAGAGCAAGGAACCGGAGGGGGAACACCCCAGGCAGGTAAATAAAGAAAGGGGGACCCACGGGAAAATTATGGGGAATTCCCCCTCTCTGGCCTCTGAATATTTGCGGTTACTCCAGGGACTGTTGATGTCTATAGGAGTAGCAGTTAGTTAAGGAACATAAGACTTTGAAGTGATTGTTTGCCCATGTTTAACAACATTGTTATTGGTTTCAATATCAAACCAAAGTGCAGTTAAATCGAAAGGAATGGTTACAAGTGGTTAAAGTCCTGCGTCGAGCTCATCAGTGGGGGCAAACGATGCCTCTGACTTTGTGGACTTTGTGTAATTCCATTACTCAGGCATTAGAGTTACTTGAAACTGACTCGGAGCATGGCGATACTGCCACAGGAGGTGAGGCATCTGAAGGTTTAGAGAGGAATGATCTTAAGAGAGGAACATGTTTATGCCCTGGTTATTGAGGACAAGGAATTGGAAAAAGAGCTAATGCCTCCTTCATCTGAAGGAAATTCTGATTTGCAGCACATTTTAGAGATGTTACAACAGTTGTTAAAATTGCAAAATACCGCTGCTCCTGTTTCTCCTATCTCTCCGCTGAAAGGATTTCCCTTTGCCTCCACCTCCAACCTCTTTGTCTATGTCAGGTCAGGTTTTCTCTGTGCCTCTTCCTCCTGTAGGAGAAAAGAAGGAATAGAAGGGAAAGGGTGATTTCGAGGAATTAGATTTATTAATTTTTGAAAGAAATGAAAGCTGCAATTTCTAATTATGGACCTCAATCACCGTTTGTCCTTGGCCTTCTCGATTCCTTCTCTTCAGAACATATGATGATTCCTATTGACTGGGAAACGTTGGGACAGGCTGTCCTTGATCGTTCGCAATGGCTTCAATTAAAAAGTTAGTGGTGGGAGGAAGCAAGAGTACAAGCTAGAAAAAATGCTACACGAAATCCCCCAGGACCTACTGAAGAGCAGCTTACGGGTTCAGGACAATACGCCACTCTTAATGCTCAGGCAGGCCTAGATGATATTGCTCTCACTCAGATTAAAGCCTTGTTTTTAAAAGCGTGGACTAAGGTTGAAATAGCGGGTAAAACTTCTTTATCTTTTGTAAAGATCCTACAAGGAGCCACAGAGCCATATCCAGATTTTGTAGCCCATCTTCAAGATGCTGTATTAGAGACTGTAGGTTCAGGCCCTGCTGCTAAAATTCTTTTGGATACTCTGGCTTTTGAGAGTGCTAATCCTGAGTGCCAAAAATTGCTGCGTCCTCTAAAAGCTAGTGGGGCTGATTTAGATGAATACATTCGGGCTTGTGCAGGTGTTGGAGGAGCTATTTACAATGCTCAGTTGTTTGCTGGGGCACTTTCTAAGGCTTTAAAAGGCAATTCTAAACAAGGTATATGCTATCAATGTGGGAAACCCGGTCATTTTAAAAAGGAATGCCGGAAAAAATTAGGCTTTTCTGCTCTAAAAGAAAAAAGGTTACCATCTAATATGTGTAAACGATGTGGCAAGGGTCGACATTGGACCAATGAATGCCATTCAAAAACTGATAAAAGTGGGAATGTACTGTCACCCCTCTTGGGAAACGGGAGCCGGGGCCCACAGGCTTGGGGCCCCAACAACTACAATGCAGGCCTACCCTAGTACCCAGTGAGCAGTGGCTTAGAACATCAAGGAATGACCTCGAGTCCTCCTTAAAGACATCTTACCCTACCCCAGTTTCTCAGCTTTATGCTGCCACTAAGCAGAGTGCCGCTGCTGACCTAGCTATTGTCCAGCCTTATACTTTAACTCCTAATAGAGGAATATATAAGTTGGCTACCGGAGTGTGTGGTCCTTTGCCAAAGGGACATGTAGGACTTTTACTAGGTTAAAGTAGCAACGCTATGCGGGGGTTAATGGTGGTCCCAGGAATAATTGATCCTGATTTTACTGATGAAATCCTTATTATGGTACAAGTCTCACAACTTATGAGCCTAGAGGCAGGGGAATGTATTGCATAATTGCTTTTATTGCCTTTTTTTCCTTTCTTATCTGGAGATGTGTCTCGTCAAGGAGGTTTCGGTAGTACTGGGAAAACTGTTTTCTGGGAAACTTTAGTTTCTGATCAAAAATCTTTATGTTCATTGCAAATTAATGGGATACTTTTGAGGGCTTAGTCGACACAGGAGCGGATGTATATAATAATGTTTGGCTCAATGGCCTGATCATTGGAAAAAGAAACAAGTATCGGTTACTCTATCCGACCTAGGTACTGCTTCTATAGTCTACCAAACTGTTGAGCCCCTGAGCTGTGTAGGACCTGAAGGACAACAAGGAAAAGTGTTCTTTTATATTGTATTTGGGGCCGCGATCTTTTACAACAATTTGGTGCCTTTTTAAGCATTCCTCATATTTCTTCAGCTGCCAAAAATATGATATTCAAAATGGGCTACAATCCTTTAAACTCTTAGCCACTGTCCACAAGCCTCAAGCTTTACAATTGAAGTGGAAAACTACAACTCCTGTTTGGGTGGAACAGTGGCCATTATCTAAAGAAAGACTTAAGGCTTTAAAGAATTTAGTTAAGGAACAATTGGCCAAGGGGCATATTGAACCAAGTACTTCTGCATGGAATTCCCCTGTGTTTGTCTTGTCAAAAAAAAAAAAAAAAAAAAAGGAAAAGGGCACTTATTAAATGATCTTAGAGCTGTAAATATTGTATTCAACCTATGGGGACTTTATCCCCTGTAGCAGAAGAAGATTTGTCATTTGTAGAAAATAGAATTAATGAAGCTCACCTTGATTATATTGTACCCAATCTTCCACTTTCATTGTGTCTTTTTCATACTCCCCATTCGCCAAGGGCCGTTTTACACCAAGATAATAATATTCTGGAGTGGCTGTTTTTGGCTAATAAAGCCATTAAGAAAATTCACCCATATATTGATAAATTGGCTGAATTAATTATTAAAGGACGACGTCGAGCTCGTCAGTTGCTTGGTGCTGACCCTGTAAAAATTATTACCCGATTACCTAATCAATACATTGAATCTCTGCTGGAAACTCATGAGGGTTGGCAAGTGGCTTGCGCTGAGTATACTGGTTCTTTTTCTCAGCATTATCCTAGTAGTAAATTGTTTGCTTTTCTGCAACAATATTCTTTACTGCCATATAATCCTATCTCTTACACTCCAGTTAAAGGTCCCAACTTTTTTACTGATGCTTCAAGCAATGGAAAGGCTGGATACTGGACTTAAGACAATTCAAAAATTTCTCACTATCCATTTGAATCAGTCTTTATTATTTGTAACTCTTACTTCCCGCATTGCCCCCCTTTTTATCACTCATATTCATTCTCATTCAGCTTTGCCAGGACCTCGAGGCATTCAACAAAATCACATTTGGCAAATGGATGTAACTTATGTTCCTTCCTTTGGTCGTTTAAAATATGTTCATCATACTATTGATACGTGGTCACATTTCCAGTGGGCTACGCCATTACCCTCTGAAAAGGCTGACTCTGTTATTACTCATTTACTTACTTGCTTTGCAGTTATGGGAGTCCCTGCTGAATTAAAAACTGATAATGCCCCTGCTTATTGCTCTCGCAAATTGGCTGCCTTCCTCTCTTTATACCATATTCATCATTCCACTAGTATTCCATTTAACAGTCAAGGTCAAGCAATTATTGAAAGAGCCAATGCTACCTTAAAATTACAACTTTTAAAGCAAAAAGGGGGAGATGGGCGAGATTCCCCAAAACATCAAATTCTGAAAGCCTTTTTTACTTTAAATTTTCTCAACCATTGGCGCCAATTACAGCAGTCTGCAGTGGTGAAACATTTTCAACAGTCTTTAGAAAAGCCACAAAACAGTAATCTGTGGGTGTATTATCCTTCATTACAAAGGAAATATTTAAAAGAAAAAGTTTTACAATGGGGCTGAGGCTATGCTCTTGTCCGTACAGGTGCCGGAAACCAGTGGTTTCCATCTCGACGGTTGAAACAGTGCCATGGCGAAGAGGAGCCAATCCAAACAGTTCCTGAAGGAATTCCAGGAGCTAAATCTGAGCGCTCAGAGAACATTCACCTTTGGAACTCGTGCGGAGCCCCCGACATGGGGACAACTGAAACAGTTAAGAAGCTAAAGGGGTTGTTCAACAAGCTAGGCAGCCCAAAACCCCACTGACTTTATTCCTGGCTATGCTGGCCGTAGTAAATTGTCAGGTAACAGCTAGAGAATTTACATACTGGGCTTATATTCCTTTTGCACCCTTATATCAAGGTGTGGCCTGGGGAGACAGAGAAGTCCCAGTATTTACTAATGATACTGCTTGGATGCCATCACCTTTTTTAAACCAGGATCCTAAATTAGACACTGGCACAGGAAATAGTTCATATCAATTTGGGGTTAAAGGGTTACCTATATGTCTTGGGGGTAGTCCGCATTGTCTGCATCTTTCTCATGAGGCTTGGGCTGTTCGCTATAACCATAGTCATATCTCTGCCTTTACTATGATTGTTGTGGCTCAAAGTTTCAAGTATAATCATACTGCAGTAGTTAATGAAACTCTGCCAAGTACATTATCTTTATGCCCTATCCCTGATGTGTCCGGAGGTGTTTCCCAACTAGAGTGGACTAGATGTAGAAGTAGTGGGCCACGATTATTGTTAAAAGTAAAAGGGAAGAGTCGTAAATACTTTGTTACAGATTGGAGTGTACATGGAGATTTTCAGACTAAATTCAGCCATGTCAACCTGCGTTGGCATAAGGTAATCACAGCATTTCTGCAGATGGCAATGAAACTATTATTTGGCATGATGGTGGTCTATCACCCCCTTGCCACATTTGGCTAATACCTCACAAATACAAGGTCATATTTGGAAGTTGCTAGCTGCTGGTAAACCAATGTTCACTTTCACGGGAAACATGTCCTTAAATCTTACTAATATTGCTAAACCTTTCCATATATCTTTGCATCAAATATAGTTCTAGATATGTTATTGCATGTGTAAGAAAGCCTTACTTGTTGCTGACAGGAATTTTTAAATGGGATAATAATACAGAGGTAGTTAACTGTACAAACAATTGTACATTCTTAAGTTGTATAAATACTACTTGGTGGAATAATAATTGGAATGAGTCTCATTCCGATTTATATATACTAAGAGCCAGAAAGAAACCTGGCTACCTGTAAACTTAACATGTACTTGGAGTGAATCTGCTGAGGTTACTCAAATTTATAAGGTTATGGAAGATCTTGTCCAACGCAGTCGGAGAATGGTTGGAATCGTCGTGACCACGGTGATAGGACTTGTAGTAATTGCTTCCACTGCCGCTGTTGCTGGATTAGCTCTACACCAGCATATACAAAATGCAGAATTTGTGCAACAATGGCATGAACAATCACATTTGTTGTGGCAGCAGAAACGAGACATAGATGCTTATTTGACTGAACGAGTAGATAATCTGGAACAAGTGGTTTCTTGGTTGGGAGATCAGCTAACAGTGTTGAATACCCGAGCTTTGTTGAAATGTGATTGGAACACTACCCAATTTTGTATTACTCCTGTTCCTTTTGACAGCACTATACATAATTGGACTGAGATAAAGAGACTTTTAATTGGTCATAATAATCTTTCCCTAGAAATACAAGAATTAACACAGAATATTTCTGAAACATTTTGCAATCAGTTACCGTTGCTGACTGGTGCAGATTTGATGACTGGTATTGCACAAAGTTTGACGTTTTTGAACCCTATGAGTCCTGTAAAAAATTTTGCTGACCTCTGTTTCTAGTAATGTATTGATTGTTGTTCTTGCCTTTGTCATTTTTCACAGTCTGCTGGAGATGGTGCCAAAGGGCAAACACCGAATCCCAACGAGCCCAACATGTAATGATGGTTTTAAAAGAAATTCAAACTTGTAAATAAGGAAAGGGGAAATGTAGAGGACTACATGCTCACAAACAGGGTGTTCCCCATAAGTCCTGCTCTCGCAAACGAAGCAGGGCATTCCCGACAAGTCCTGCCCTTGCAAACGAAGCAGGGCGTTCCCAATAAGTCCTGCTCTTGCAAACGAAGCAGGGCATTGGGGGCCTGTTTATATGTAAACATCTTGAAAATCCAGAAAGTCAGGGAAAGGTCAGAAAAACAACGATGTGTCTTGTGACTTGGCAACATTCCACAAATGACTGTATAAAATAAAGCGGAGCGCGCCATTTGGGGCGGCCGCCATGTTTGTCTTGTCTTGTGTTGTCTTGTGTGTTCATTCCTTTGTTTAGGAAACACGCGGACCCCAACAGTAGTAAATGTAGAGTAAGAAATGGTCGATAGATAGATAGATAGATAGATAGATAGATAGATAGATAGATAGACAGAGAGATAGCAAGAGAGAAAAACAGAGAGAGAGGGCCATACATACATACATATATGTATATATATCTACCCCAGCATCCCAAAGTGCTGAGCTTATAGGTATGAGCAACCATGCCCAGTCTGACAACTTGGTTTTGAGTAGAGAAATCAAGCGACACTAAAGAGTATAAGAAAATGTATTGAGGATATAAGATATTTTGTTGCTGACAGAGTGCTAGATCTCTATCTAGAGATACATCCAAATCTGTTGCTAGAGTTCTAGATCTCCATCTAGAGATAAATTTGACAGAGATAGATCCACAGGGATCAGTGGAAAGTCTGGTGTTAACTCTGTAGGATGAGACAACGAGCCAAATCAAGAGGTATAGCTAGCTGCATAGAGAGGAGAATTTTTTAGGTCAATTGGGGCTTGATAGGGCTAATCACCATAGTATCTAGGAAAGACATGCTTAATCGGTTAACATTGTTTTCTTTCTTGGCAGTAATATCTTTGGCAGTGTTTAGTAAGGACACAGTGAGCTATGGAGAAAGGGGAAGAATGTTGAGTTCTAAGAGCCCATTTTTCAGTGTTGAGGAGTATGATATAGTAAGGTTGAGGTTTTGTTCAAAATCAGAAGGTAAAAAATCATTAAATTTCAAAAAAATGTGAAAACAATTTCAGGTAACGATATAATTAGGAAATAACAGTAGCTATATGTCAAATTTGAATATATTGATATTACTTATTTTGCTTTATTATGTTATTCTTGCAATACTACTCCAAAGTAGCAGCCTACGTATTTCTCCTTTTTCCTCTGTTTTCACCCATTCCTTTTGTTTCATCAGCCTTTGAGTTCCTATTGTGTGCTAAGTCCATCGCAAGACCAATTAGGACATAAATTGCAGCAAATTTTTACTTTTTCTTAAGCTATTATTCTCCTGGCAAAAATAAATTAACATGAACCAGATATTCTAGATAGCTTATAGTACTAGTAATCTGAAGAGGTATACTACACATGGAAGAAAGAACATGAATCCAGTATTAATTTGGTTGAAGAGAACCAAATAAAACTTGATCTGCCTGGGCAGTGGAAAATAGGTCACACCTAAATCGGTTTATGTTGGGTAATTAGGGGCTACAAAGGTAAACTGAAGCCGATGAAAGGGAGAAAAGTAACTTATCCAATTTTACTGCAGTCAAAACACATCTGTAAAGAAACTTCTTGTAGAGCTTTGTCTTTGAGAAATAGATTTGCAGAAAATGGTCACACTGCATTTTTTTCTGTAATGATTTTGCTTTCTTGTGGGTTAGTATTCCAGCTAGTGTGCTTGTATTGTGAATCCCTCCCAAACTTGTTGCTACTGTTAGTTCTGCAAAATTATCATGGTTTTAATGGACACAAGAAATGAGGAAAATCAAAGCAATCTCTCTTCTGTCCTACATTCAGAGCAATGTGGTTTTGCACTATTAGGCCCAAAGCAAAAAATGGGCACTTCTACAATTTTACAAACTAAAGTTAGCAAAGGTAATTATATCTGTCATTTCTTTTAATTTTAGCTTTGAGGGAACTGAAAGCTGAACAGCACTAAGTAAGTTGTCTATGTAGGCACAACTTTTTAGCCTAACTTTAGTATGATCCTTACAAAAGCAAAAATGTATTGAGGGTTACTAAGTGCTAATCACTGGGCTCTATATAATAGTTACCATTTAAGTATTAAATGTATCTTCCATTATACTACACTAACAAACAAATTGCATTAATGCATGTTTGTTCTAATAAAATAGAAATTCATGCATTTGGAAGCAATTTTAAAATACCAAAATATTAAAAAAGAACAGGTCAGGAATTTCTTTCTCTTTTGATGTAATATAATGATCTATAAGAGCAAAATCAATTTTAAAGTTTGATACAAAATTGAGTGGAAGATTTTATAAAGTCAACATAAAGGCCATGAAAATTTTATCTTAAATATACTTTAATTTATAAATTTGTTGTTCATGTTAATTAGTAGCAGGCTGCAAAATATTGTTAATTCCTGAAAATTTAATTTGCCACAATTCTAAGTTACTTTGGAAAATAAAGGAAGGTCATTTTAACTAACCTTTAATGTTACAATGCCTCTTGAAAGAATGTTTACCTTCCAAACATTGAAATCAAATTGGATGGTTTAACCTATCTTTGTTAAATTTAATACCACCTACATCTAATTTGCATATGTTATTTTCACCTTTAATTTTAAACAGTAGCTAAGTAACACAGCCTGAGACAATGCAATTGACATTTATTATATTACAGTTTAATCTCTAATTTGCTCTTCTTTCTAAATCATATTTTTACATAGATTGTTAATGGTTAACTATTTTCACATCTATTCTAAGGTTCTAAGGTACATGTAGACATTTATTAATCATTTTCAAATCATCAGATTTTTGTTTTATTCCTCTATCTTGCTTGTTATTTCTTGCTTTACATATTTTTGTTCCTATTTTTATCATTTTATCTTACTTATTTGATTTTATTCTGTTACTCAAGCTTCTTCAGCTCAACCGTTAACTCATCTTTAATACTTGTTCTTAGTTTTTAATACAGGTTTAAACAGGTGACATTGTGTCACTCAGGTTGTTTTCGTAGTATTTTAATTGCCTTTACATTTTAATTATTTTGTAATTTCTTTGTATTTTATTTAGCACAAATGATTTTCACACTATATTTTTACTTTTAAGATATATGTTTTTAAATAATCATTTATTTATTTCTAATTTAATTGCATTTACTGCTAGAGATAATAATCTTTTATGGATTTTTTGGAGGCTTCCCTCAAGAACTAATACAGATTTGACTTTTTTTTTTTTTTTTTTAAGACTGAGTCTCGTTCTGTCACCCAGGCTGGAGTGCTGTGGAGTCACATTGAACTTTTTAAAGTATTCTACTTGTGAGGTAAATCTTGTGGGTTTTTTTGTTTGTTTTTTTATATTTTATTTTGTGTTTCATTAATGTTACATACTACATCATGAATATGTCATGTAAAATGTTGACTGGGTCAAACATAAAACACAAACATTTAGATCAATAATTTTGTATAAATATAAATGGATATTTATAAAACTCCATAATAAATATTTTATAGATATATAAGTATCTCTAGTGATATATATCACAGAAGTGTCCAAAATAAGAACAGGAATTTTATGTGTATGAGTTTCTGTTGATACCCTACCATTTAAAGAGAAAACTACCTTCCGTATCTCTCTCTCTTCTGCCTCTTTCTTTTTACACACACACACACACACGTGCGTGCGCGCGCACACACACACACATACACATATACACACACATACACACACATGAGTGAGTCTACATATGGATATAAAAGAAAATAAGATTAGCAAACAGACAAAAATACAACAGGGCATTATATGCGCTATGAGAATCTATTAAGCATTACCTGTATTCTTTGCAAATGAGGGACCAAAAACTCAGAGATGTGAAGAAAAATTCAAAGCTACCTAGACAAGTATTTAAAGAAGTATTCCAATGTTCATAGTTTTAATTTTACATCATATTTTATAGGATCCACTAATACTTTAACAACACTGTAATCTATGTTTTGTTTTTAAAATGATGTGGTAGTTCCTATATATATTTGCATTCGTATCTGTGTAAATTGCAGCTCAGAAAATTTGACATGGCTATTCCATGTCAATTGGATTCCATGTCAATTCCATGTCAATTGAATGAAGAGAGGCTTCATTCAATTTTCTTCCAACAAATTGTTTTAGCATTATACAATGTTAAGTGAAAGGACTCTTTTGATATTGTGAACCGGAACAACAGGGGTGAAATTGATAACTGTAGTCAGTATTCATTTCGCCAAAATGTATGATGACCTAAGCTCCCTAGTATAATGCCAAATCAAGATGAAAGGTGCTAAGTATTAGACTCTGGGAAACACTGATACTTGGCAACATTTTAGAATATTTTTAGTGATTATTTCCCTTGGAAGCAATACAAGTAGCTATTGCTCACATAAAATTAAACAATAATTTTAAAACTTTACTATCTCATAATCTTTGTAGTAATCTCCATATTATCCAAAAGAGCAAAAATAACGACTAGGAAAGCTTACTAAATTTCCCTATATCTCAAGACTAGTTAGTGAAAGGGCAATTTTTAAAAACACTTATGGTTCCCAGGCTTGGGTTCAGAGCGTCTTTATAGTAATACTGTGCTATACAAGTAACTACTTTTACAAATTTTAGGACTCTAACACAGAACTCAATTAATAAGTCTTAATATAATTCACTTGTTATATAAATTATGCTCAGTTTCCAAATACACTTGGCATTCGTATTGGTATCTGACATCAAAAAATTTATTTCCCAAAAGTATGTAATTCCATTTATCTTTTCTTTTTACCTGATTTTATTGGAAAGTAAAATTTAACAAGGAGTCTGTGGTCCAGACTCACAATATCTAAAGTGTTATTTCACGTAATAGTGCATAATGCTAAGACAAATTGCCAGCAGAAAAATGAATCTTTTCTGAACAAATTCAAGACCTTAAAATTTTTTGAAAAAAAATTGCCAGTTTAAACACTTTGTTTACCATAGACATTTTATTTATAGAAATATTCAGGAGTTATGTAGTTACATTTTATTTACTGCTTGATACTGCTACAAACCATTACTGTAATTGAAAAGTATTTAATTTTAATTACCATCTTTTCACATTTAAAATATATACAGTATCAATATGACAATTATTTACTAGTAAAATTATTGTGGACAAGTGTGAATATGTTAGTTAAAATATAATATTGTGAATATTAATAATAGAACAAAGACTAACATTCCTCCAAATTAGCAACCAAAAAAGGTCACTTTTTTAAGTTACAAATTAGTAAATATTAAAAATAATAGATTTTATTCTAGTAATTATGTAACCCAGTATTTAGACTTAGAAATTATGAAGCACATATTTAAACTCTATTGTTGTTTATAGTAGAAAATACTCAAGCTTTCTTGAAATATGTTTTTGAGCATTATAAATTCCATTATGGTACCACAAATAATTGTTGAAAAATTATAATTATCTTTTTACCTTAAATATTTATAGATTATTTAAATTGATTTCAATAAATAATAATAACATTTAAGTTCAATGTTAGTTGAAATTGAAGTAAAAAAGATAAAAATTCTTCATAAACCTCATTAGGGATTCCTTTCCATATAAGCTATAATTTTAAGAGCTATTTGGAACTTAAGTTCTTTAATTTATAATTTAATATTTTTAAATGCTGAATGATCAATTTGTGCTGATTTTAAAATTTTAATATAAAATATTTAATATTTTGATGTTTAATATTAATGCACAAAGTAGCTCTACGTGTCTACATTCAGTATGTTTATTGTTTAACACGTTATATGATCACATTTAAAAAATAAACCCGTTGGACTTCTTCCCCACATTATTCCCAAACTTCTAAAATGCAAACGCTGAAATTATGCATTCCATTAAACAGTATAAATAATCTTCCGCCTAGAGGAATATTATTATCTACATTTTTAAATAAAATAGCACTCAAATGTTAGAAAGTTTTGTCACAAAGTGCCACTTCAACGTCAATAGTGGATACACATAAATGGTAAGAGGTTTTGCTGTATACATGGCTTAAAAATACCAGTGAATCACCAAAAACTCTTTGTCTTTGCACATATATTTTGGTGAATATGATGACATGTATATGCATCTTTATCAAAATATCTAAAAGAAAACATAGAAAGTGCTAACATTTCATGGAAATCTCCCCTTTAATCACTATGAGCAAGGAAATGTTTCCTTTCTTTGTTTCTGCTAGGTTTCCTTTTTTCCAGCTGAGTTGGCAAATTTTTCTTCTGTTCATTTCAAATTATCAGAAGTTTGTTAAAATTATCAACCTGGTATGAGGCCGAATTTAATGTATTTTTTTGGTTGTTGAGGGGGAGAATTATTTTATTTTACTGTTTTAAGTCACCGCAAGCTTTGAAATACTGGAATGAAGGAAGCTGGAAGGTATGTTAAGGACCTGCTAATTGTAAGGTCAGAGATATGAAGGAATAATAACTATAAATTGTGATATCTTGAAAATTAAACAGAGAAAGAAAGAACAAAAACACATTACCTCACTTTTTCCATATTAGTAATATTGCAAGGGCTTTTTTGTTTGTTTGTTTGTTTGTTTTTCTGTTTTACCTACAGGGAAAGGGAAGGATATAGTATAGACTTATTGTAATATCTTCATCATTAGTCTCTCTGTTCTCTGATATGAGCAACTGAATTTTTCATAACTCAAGTCAAAGGTAATGAAAAAGCAGTGTCTAGAAAATTCCCCTAATTATGACACCTTCCCTGCCCACTTTCAAAATGTTTGCTGATCTTAAACTTCTCTTCTGCATAAATCTGCATCTGAAAGTCAGTTTTTAATTTGCCAGGTGGTCAGTTTGAAGCCACACAGTTGGCTATTTGACCTTTTGATCAAGCACATCAATGTTCATATATTCTAATTAAGTAAATTTTATTATTATCATGTTTTAGCATGCCTTCTGCTCAACTGCTTTCAATTGTCTACGCTGCTGTACATGTCACTGAACTAATCTGCTATTTCCTAGAAGACCATAAACTTTACTGGAGCCTGGTGCAGACGACTCAAGAGTAAGGACTAACATATTTATTTACAAAGTACTGAATCCACCTCAGTCTTTTACTCTCAAACAATAGACTGCTTTGCAGTAGTGTTATTTGCCTTTGAGAAAAACAAAAACTGTAACTTTTAATCATTTATCTGACTTTCTTCACTTAGTTTTTTTACTTAAGCTCCATTTAGTAACTTAAACAATTTAAATTCAATATTTTAAAATCTAATTTTGTAATTGGAAAAACTTTTTTTTTTTCTTTTCTTTTTTTGCTAAGGTCTCTCACTGTGTCACTCAAGCTAGAGTGCAGTGGTGCAATCTCGTGGAGGGGTGGGTGAGGTGGGAGGATCACTTGATTTCTAGAGGGCAAGTGATCCTCCCACCTCAGTCTCCCAAGTAGCTGGGACTGCAAGCATGTACCACCACATCTGGCTAATTTTTATATTTTTTTCTAGAGAAGAGGTTTTGCCTTGTGCGCAAGCTGATCTCAAATTCCTGGGCTCAAAGAGAGCCACCCACCTCGGCCTCCCAACGTGCTGGTACTACAGGCATTAGCCACCATGCCCAGACACAAAAAACAATTTTCCAATCAGGAAATGAGTATGTGTAATTGTATACGGAGAGCTTTATACCAATATTATGCATTAATTTAGATAGACAAGTACTAGTATTTGGTTTCTAATAAATTAGAAATCCAGTGTGCTATAGATATATCTTGCATTTCAAAGTTATTTTTTCCTAACGTGCTTTGAATTGACACTTACAAACAATGAGCAGTATTTATATAAATCCTATTAAACATCTCAAAGTCAATATAGCATATAATAATAATAAAGGCAGCAACAATTCTAAATAATAATAGCAAAGAATTGCCACAGTGCTTACTCTGTATCATGCAGTCACCTATGTATTACATATGTCAGCAATGTGTATACATACACACGCATACACACACATGCATATATATACACACATACACACACACATATATATATAGCTTTGTATTACTTTGCAATGTATTCTTGTGGGCTTTTTAAAGTCAATGAGAAAACATTGATCAGTAAAAACAAAATCATTTTCTAAAACTAACATGCAACTCATCAAAACAGTGTTTTGAGTATTACAAAAGCAAAAACATAATTTGAAAACAGTTAAATATCATGGATTATATTTTTATGAAAATATTTTAAGTCTTTATCTACCAGAGGGCTTTATTTTTCAAAGAAGATCAATGGTTAAATATAAAGATACTTAATTCTTATATATGTTTGCTTATTTTATGTAGGTTAGTATGTATCTGATTAAACTTACTTATATTTTTCATATTCATCCCACCACCATCCAAAGGACACAGAGGAAATAAAATCATCAAGATGGAGGTCACTGCAATTATGCACCATGACTTCAACCATTATGACACCATTTCACAGTAAAAGCATTCTCTTGTTCCAGGAGAAAGATATCTCCCCGATACTATAACACTTTCAGCCTAGAGAAACTACACAGAAGCAAGATAAGACTTCACGGAAGAAGTTTTGTGTACTTCTTGGCCATCACACTACCATAAAGTAGAGGAGAGATCAGTTTCTGTCCTCCTCTCCCACTTCACCTGTCAAATATCTTAAGAGTGAATTTATCCGGCCGGGCGCGGTGGCTCACGCCTGTAATCCCAGCATTTTGGGAGGCCAAGGCGGGCGGATCACAAGGTCAGGAGATCGAGACCACGGTGAAACGCCGTCTCTACTAAAAATACAAAATATTAGCCGGGCGCGGTTGTGGGCGCCTGTAGTCCCAGCTACTGGGGAAGCTGTGGCAGGAGAATGGCGTGAACCCGGGAGGCGGAGCTTGCAGTGAGCTGAGATCCGGCCACTGCACTCCAGCCTGGGTGACAGCGGGAGACTCCGTCTAAAAAAAAAAAAAAAAAAAAAAAAAGTGAATTTATCCATACCTAAGTTTTTGATTATCTTAATTACTCCCAGAGGGTCAAGCTCTCAATCATTTTTATCCAGAGTCTCATTACTCTACTATTTCATATTGCTTAATCTGACCCAATTTCCCAACTTTCTTTGCCCTACACTACATTCTAGAATTAATTGCTTTATTTTTTAACAATAAAATGTTTTTATTTTTAAATTATTTTATCCTTCATGATTACTCTGAATGTTTCTAGTGGAGGCTCAAGATCTGATGATTTATTTATCCTGTAACGCTCTCAATTGGAGAATATTTTTTTCTCTCTTTAAATCATATACTCCAGAGCTTGCAGGTGAGGTATGTATCTTCCTTGTTTTCATTGCCATTTCCATCTTACTTATCCTAAACATCCTTTTGGGAACACAGCTCCTTTGAGTTAGCTCTTTGATGATCTCCCAACATTTCCTCCTCAGTTTTTGATATCTTTATCAACTGGTCCTTTCCTACCACTACTATTTCTCTATTTCTGAAGGAACACATACTTTCCATTTCACATTTTGGCCTCACACATGTAACCTTTTGACTTTGGATGTCAGCCTACTCCATTTCAACCCTATTTCACAGTCATATTCTTCTGAGCAACCTATTTTATGACCATAGACACCTATCCTTTCAGGTTACCTATTGTATTATCTTCACTCCTACAAATACCCCGTGTCATTTAGCCTTTTGCTTTTTTGACCCTCACCACTTACTAAACCATCAATAAAGTGCTTCATATTCTGACTTTTCTCTTTACTTAAGATTGAATCAATTATCTTTCATTAAGATCACTCTCTTGGGCTGGGCGCAGTGATTCGCATCTGTAATCCCAGCATTTTGAGAGGCCGTGGTGGGCAGATCACCTGAGGCCAGGAGTTCAAGACCATCCTGGCTAACATGATGAAACCCCGCCTTTACTAAAATACAAAAAATTAGCTGGGCGTGGTGGGGTGCACCTGTAATTCCAGCTACTTGGGAGGCTTAGTTGTGAGAATCTCTTCAATCCAGGAGACAGAAGTTGCAGTGAGCCGAGATCACGCCACTGCACTCCAGCCTGGGTGATAGAGTGAAACTCCATCTCAAAAAATAAATAAATAAATAAATAAATAAATAAATAAATAAATAAAATAAAATACTCTCTTGGAAATACAGTAATCGCATTTTTCTACTTCTCTGTCCCACTCACTTGGCAAAACCCCAACACTAGTCAGCCCAACTCTCTGTAGCTGAAATTCATTGGAAAAAAAATGACAAATCTGATGAATCTACTTTTAAAGTTATGGACACAGATCTCAAACAAACACTCCATACCAATCTGGCTGTCTAAAAATGGCATTATTTAAATTACTGCATTACACATTTCCTCCATGTTCAAAATTCTTCTCTTTCCATCCCCTGTTAATAAAACTCTGAAAACCAAAACACAACCCAGAGTCCTTTAAGCAGATATTTTATTGAAAAATGGTAAATAGAATCAATCTGACAGGAATTTTCTGTTCTACCACATCCAAATGCCAACTGCCTAAATCTTCGCTTTGTCATCATTTATAACGGAAGTTCATCCCAGACTCATTAGTGACTTATTTTTACCTTAAATGATACGTAAAACTGTTCTCCGACATTGACCCCAGGAAAGTTTTATAGTATGCTAAAGGCAGCGCAAAGCAGAAACACTAACGGGAAGAGTTATATGACTCGTGAAAAATGACTAGCAGTTTATCAATCAGGTGAAGGAAAAAGGGCATTCTAAACGTAAAATCCAAAGTTCTGAAAATGAAAGAGAAAGAGTTTGTTTAAGAAACAAAGTTAGTTGTTATGCCTTGGTAGATTAAAATGTGTGTGTCTGCATGTGTGTGTGTGTGTGGAGAAGGGCTGTGTGGGAGAAACTTTTAACCAAGTTTTTTTCTGTTGCAGATTTAAGATGCAGCCAAAATGTTTAATTTTGCCAGGAGAAGAAAGCTATACCAGGAAAAAAGTGGCTACCTCTACAGAGAACTAGTTCTTCTCTGGCAT
Source organism: Macaca nemestrina (assembly GCF_043159975.1). NCBI lineage: Eukaryota > Metazoa > Chordata > Mammalia > Primates > Cercopithecidae > Macaca > Macaca nemestrina. Next base: position 44,629,119 of record NC_092140.1, read on the forward strand.
CATCCAATTCTAGGTATTAAGCCTGAGTGACCCATGCATGTCCTACACCAGGGGTCCTCAACCTCGGGGTAGCAGACACATACCAGTCTTGGTCTGTCAGGAACTGGGCCGCACAGCAGGAGGTGAGGGCGGGCAAGTCGTTATGACTGCCTGAACTCCAGCTCTTGTCAGACCATCAGCGCATTAGATTCTCATGGGAGCGTCAATCCTGTGTGAACTGGACATGTGAGGGATCTAGGTTGCTCACCTTTTACGATAATCTAACTAATGCCTCGTGATCTTGTTACCGATGGGGGGATGTCCAGGTTCTTGGCATCTTGAACAAAGAACTGGACAAAACGCACAAACAAAGCAAGGAAAGAAGGAAGCAACAAAAGTAGATATTTAATGAAAATGAAAGTATTCTACAGTGTAGGAGTGGGCCCTAGCATATGAGCTCAAGGGCCCCTTCACGGAACTTGTGGGGGTGTAAATATCCTCTAGAGGTTTCCATTGGTTAATTGGTGTACTTCCGCTGGAGAGGACATTTCCTGTGATAGCTGAAGTGTGAGTGAGCCTTATGTTTCCTACCTCCAGACCCTGTTTTCCTGCCTCAGTCTGAGGAGGAAGTTTCATCCCAAAACAATGCCCCAGACTCGTGAAAAAAATTGTCATCCAGGAAGCCTGTTCATTATGCCAAAATAGTTGGGGAGCATTGTTGTACACCATCCTCGATGATAAAGACCCTCTTAGCACCTCTGGCTTTCTTTCATGCCAGCTGGCTAATTGTCTTTTAAATATTCAAAGAAAATAGATTAGGATATCATTTTTATTTTACAAGAAGACTCCTTTGCCTCCATGTAAAGGTTTCAATATCTGTTTATGAAAGGTAAGAAGACAATTGGTCTTTGGCAAGGAAAAAAAAAAAACATTTATTTCCTATAAAATGGGAAATAGATGCTTTTAAATTAATACTACTAGTAATATGTAAATTAATATCTAATTTAGCTACCAGATTTAATGCTGAATTATAGCATTTATGTGAATTCATATATGTGAATTATAACATTTAATCTGCACAAGACTTCAGGTATAAACTGTTTATATATATATATATATATATATATATATATATATATATATATATAAAACTGTGGCTAACAAGAGCAAAATGACTGGGCTATGCCTTACTGTTTAACTTAGTTAAGAATTGAGAAGATAATTTTTAACCAAGTCAGCTGTCTCTGAAGGCCATGCTGTAGAACAACTGCACATGGCCTCCACCAGAAAAAGGAGTAATTAGCAATTTAGACAGAAGTTTTTCTCATTGGGTAGCGTGCATAAAGATCAGTTTCAGTAAATATTCTACTACATTTATATATTTTAATAAAATATATTTAGATATGATTCAGAATATGAGCCAAAAATTATGAATTCTATTATTCAATATAATTGAAAGTTCTAATTGATACAGTTTCTCTATGTCCTATCTCTTCATATCATTAAACAATTATTCAAATAATCAAGTTATTATTGACACATACAACCAACCAATGAAAAAGGGTAACACAATACAATTAGGTAAACTCGTTTGTGCACATGTGTTGTTGATTGACAAAAATTTTATGGAGCTATTAATTAATAAATGCTCAGCTGTGAAACACAAAATATCTATACATTTTCTAACCAACTCCCTGTAGAACACTCAATTTGCCTTACTGGGGATGTGGAAATTATGAGGAATATTATGTTTGTTACAGTCATTTCAGGTCTTATAAAGATAAGTTGCTCTTAAAGACTGATTGCTTTAGAATTATCAATACTTCTGATTTAGAACATACATACACAAGTACACATACAGACACACACACACGATTATTATAGTTACATGTTGCTGCTAACGTGTTATCCCAAAATTTGTGACTTAACAACTTTTATGATGCTCCTGATTTGTGGACCAGGAGGGATCCAGGCAAAGTTTGGCAGGCAATTCTTCTACTTTACCTGCTCCACATGCTTTACTGAAGTGGCCTGGTCATGTTTAGCTGGCAGCTTGGCTAGGCCGGAAGTTCCAAAGAGGCTGTACTCATATGTCTCCCACATTGGTATGGATACCTGGAGGCTGGGATCAGCTGAGCTGCTTTCTCTGTCAATTATTTGCAGAGTTTTCCTATGCGGTCTCACAAATAACAAAGTAGAACTTCTTACATAGCCTTTCAGACTTTTAAGAGGAAGTGTTCCATGAAAGAGGAACCTGAAGATCCCCTTATCTGGGCCTGGAAGCTGTAGCAGGATGACTTCTGCCACTTGGTATCAGTAAAAGCAGTCCCAGTCTTTGTCTAGATTCCTAGCAAGGTGAAAGACCCGTTTCTCTGTCTTAATTGACATAATTTTATGTATTTACTGTGTACAATATGAAGTTTTCAAGTATGGATGCTTTGTGGGATGGTTAAATCTAGCTAATGAGCAAATGTATAATCTCACATAGTTATTACTTTTGTGACGAGAACACTTAACATCCACTCTTTTTGTATTTTTCAAAAATACAACATATTATTTTTAACCAGTCACCACACTGTATTATATATCTCTTCAACTTATTCTTACTATCTCACTAAAATATATGTGCTTTGGCCAATATCACCCGTATCCCTCTTCCTAAAAGCCCCAGGCTCTGATCACCATTTTATTCTCTATTTTTATGGGATCGACTTTCCATCTCTTGATGGGTATTTAAAAGAAGGTAGAGCTATCTTTAATTCACCAAAATAAACAAGAAGCTGACTAACAAATTAGTAGTAAGATATAGTTTATATTATATTTTTATTAAATATATTTCCATCTTGTTTTTAATCAATAGAATCTGAGCATAAATATATGTATATAATTATATATCAAAGCATACACTTTTCTTAAATTATATTAAATATCCTCGTTGCATACAAGAAAGAGCGTTTTTATTTGTCATTGTAGGTTTGAGTCATTTGGCTGTGACATAATTTTGAAAATCATGACTTTTATATAAAATTATTAATTTTATACATTATTTCGAGAAAATTAGATTCATGCATCTATCAAATTATTTTGTTTTTGGAAGCATAATTTTATTTAAATTAAGTTTCTATTCATATGTCTTGGTAAATTCAGATTTTCAAAGCACATTGGTATTTTATAATAATACAATTTTTGGCTCTAATAATGATATTTAACTTTGCATTATTTCTAAAACCTTCATAAGGTCTTCAGTGAAATCATTTGTAGTAGCCTCAAAAATACAGCTATATCCTTCTTCCTCTAATTTTGTAAAGGAAGGAAATTATTTAGTTATCAAACAAAAGCAATGGAAGCTTCCGTAAATCATTTCAATTTATAGGCATCTTTTGACATTTATAAAGCAAAAATATCTGCTGACAGCAGACCAGAATTACTTTATTCTGAGTGGTAAAATTAGCATTCAGTCCAGTAAATGGAAATTTTAGTTACAATTCATTAATATGTTCTTAAGCATTTTTTTTAAACAACTATCTATGTACAAGAGAGACAGCATCAGCTCCTGACAGCTGTCCTCTCTATGCTTTCCGTAAACAGAAAATGAAGCAACATCCCACTCATTCTCTCTGGAAAGACAGCTTTCAGAGCTTTATGCAAATAACATGACCCTCTAGCTGTGGCACATTCTTCAAAAAGACACCTACCTTCAAAAGTGACAGCAAGTAATAATGTGACAAACGAGCATGCAGCCTGTACGTGTGCCACATATATCACCTAGAATCCTTGGATGTGATAAAATTAACGTGACCTCTACTGCCAAGGACATTATAATCAATGCAACAATGTGGCACAGGAAAAGCAGAAATCGTGGGGGCTATGTGCTCATTCAGTAGACGTTTAAATAAAGCTTTTTAAAGTCAATTGGCCTTTTTATTTTATTTTACTTTATTTTTTTGGCAGAGATACATTGACTAATAGAATTTCCATTGTCTTTATTACAAGAAGATGGCACCATATTTGCTGATAGTTGGGAACAAAGATAGGTTACATATGATACACTTGAGTAATTAGAGTGTAGGTAGGTAATATAAAACTTCAATGAATATTGATATTGAGATTAAAGATCTTGGCTTAATGTTAGTGTAGCCTGCTCTACGTTTTGCTTTGTTTTACAATTGATTTTTTTCCCTTTTACAGAGAGAAGACAAACGATGCATCTTTTTCTTTTTTATTGATGAGAGAATTATGCAAATAAGTATAATAAAATATTTCCAACTGGCTTTGCAAAATAGATAATGTATAAATGAATTGTTTTCAGTGTACCCACACAGGAGTGCAATACACACCCCATGAGAGCGTTATTGTATCTTAATTGTAGCAATCAAATTTAAGAAAAAACCATAGGGCACTTTTAAAATCTGTCTTGACAGGTTTCTGGCAAAAATTAAAACATCCTAAACAAAAATAATCTTTGTGGTGTCAAGCTGAGACTAGGCCACCAACTGATACAGACATCAGAATGCTGCAAAAGTAGATTTAGATGATTGCTTATAATTATTTTGGAGCCACTGAACAGGATCATATATTTTAATAATTTATATTCAGTGTTCATAGTTATTTAAGATTGTGGAAAATAAGTAAGAACTAACAAACAATATGATTACATGTCTACTGATAAGGTTGGGAAAAAAGTAAATTGAGTTCATCATATATAAAAATATATTCATAATAGAAATGAAAAGCATTTGATCCCGGCTTCAAAATAGTACATATTTTCTCAGTATAACCATATTTTTTATGTTAAACGTATACATGTAGTAATTATATATGTTGAAAATATTCATGTAGTAATAAACAAAAAAAAGGCATAAGATGTAATTATTGTTCAAATATGACATCCCATGTTAGAAGAAGTTATATACACACTCAGAAAATAAGTTAGTAGCTTAGAAATAAATTCTTAATAGTAAAGACCATTTAAAGGCCAAATGGTCTTTGCTATTATAAATTTCAAAAAAACGAACTATAAAGTTCTCCTTTATTTCACAAAGAAACTCGTCTCTTCAAGTGTTTCCAATTACACATAACAAAAGGTTTAGGCATAGTAAGGAGATTTGCTCACTTTATAATCCTATGTGCATTTATAAAGCTATAAGCTATTTCAAAGATTAAGAAGCATACAAAATTGTGGCTGTTTCCTCAATATTAGATTTAATATGTATTGAATCTGGTATTTTTAGTTTATTATTAATTTATATTCATTTTTATCAAAGTTATGCCTGTGAAATGAGTAAAGACAAATAGTTCTTCATAGCTGACTTGGAGAAAAGTAGTCCTCTGCTTCCTTTCAGTCACGTGTTCTGAGTGCCCCAGAGGCAAACACTTTTGATTATGTTCGTTGTTCAATTTGGCATTAACTGTTTGTCCCTAAATAATATGTTTATAATTTCTAGATTGGTGCAAACATAATTGCAATTTTTACCATTAAATATAATTTCAAAAACCACAATTACTTTTACACCAACCTAATACTTCTTTATCTTTCAGTATTAGCCAATTTTCAATTATTTGTAGTTTGGGTATAAAGATTTATTTCTCATTTCACAGCAATTCTGAAACATATTCATGGAGCCCTGCTATATCTTCCCATTAAAATTGTATTATAAATTTTATACAATCAGTATTTAATTTTAAAGGGTTATGTAGACACTAGTCACAAATGATTATGATTCACTATGTAAGCACTGTTCTACAATTGAATGCTAGTACATTTATTTGTATTCTTTAACATAAAATCATTTTTATTTTAATGCTTATTTAGCTTACTATGTATTTTTTTCTTTTTTTTTTTTTTAGTACATGGATGGTAGTTTTGGTAGAGATATTGCAAGCATGAAAGGCAAATTCATATCCTGAGTAAATGTATATTCCAATAAAAATAAATAGCTGTGCCTTCCCTGATTGAAGTGGTTCAATATAATCACCCTGTGACCAGGTAACTGGCTGATCACCCCATAAGTGGTGCCCTATGAGAGGGCTCAGTATTGCTCTCTGCTGCTGACAGATTGGGCATTCAGCAGTGGCTTTAGCCAGGACAGCCTTGTTAATTTGAAGTCCAAATTGTGGCGCCTCTACATAATCATCATCTCTGTAACCACGTCCGCGTTGTTAATGTGCCTATTGGACAAAAACAAAAGTGGCTGAGGAAAGAGACTAACTGAAATACACAAAATGAGGCATACATAGTATCTATCATCATGGTATTTCACGTAACATTGTTTCTGACCAAGAAACTCACCTCACAGCCAAATAAGTATTATTAATATGTCAATGGGCACATACTCATGGAATTCACTGATCTTACTACTTTCCCCACATCACCATGGCCTTTTGAAGACTCAGTTATATGAGAAGCTAGGTGGCAATACACTGTAGGGTTGGGGCAAGGTTCTTTAGAAGGCTGCATATGCCTTAAATTTGCATTCAACATATGATACTGTTTTTTTCAATAGCCAGGATTCAATAACCAGCCTCCAAAAATCAAGGTTTAGGAATGAGAGTGATAGTACCTATCATTACCCCTAATGACTTGCTAGCAAAATTTTTGCTTCCCACTCCCACAGCTTTATGCTCTGCTCACCTAGAGGTCTTAGTTCCAGAAGGAAGAATGCTTACACTAGGAGATACAAGAGTGATTCTGTTGAACTGTAAATTAAAACTGTAACCTGGCCACTTTGGGCTCCCCGTGCCTCTGACTCACACTACAGAAGGAATAATGGTATTTGCTGGGTTGATTGATCTGGACTACCAAGGAGAAATTTGATTGCTTTTCCACAATGGAAGTGAGAAAGATTATATCTGGAATGCGGGAGATCTTTTAGTGTCTCTTAATATCACCATGTCCTGTGAATAAAGACAATGGGAAATTACAACAACTAAATCCAGGTAAGACTACAGATGTCTCAGACTCTTCAGGAATGAAAGTTTGGATCACTGGATCACTCTGTCAGGTAAACAAGGAACACAGAATACGAAGTAGAATAAGCTCATATGTATGTAAATACCAGCTAAAATAGTGTGATCAGTTAGAGAGATGAGGATTAAAACAGTCATGAGTATTTCCTCCTTATTTTGCTATGAATACATTTGTGTGCATATTGCTGACCAAAATTAAGGCCATGGAGGCAGAAATAATTCGATAAAGGTTTTATTGGATGCCAAATTTGAGAGTCAACTTGGGAAGATACATCAACAAAGTTGAGCATATTCTAAAGTCTTAGAATTTGAAATGTTTCTAGGAGAATATTTAGAAGGGAGAGGAACTTTTCTTATCACATTGTACTCTTTCACTCAAGGGTACAATACAGAGGTTACAGTGATTGGCTGCCGATTACAACATGCAGCATACAAGCTAAAATGTTTTGCATGAAAGACAATCAATAAAACTTCAAACTCCATAAACAAACCAGAGTCCTTTACAATGTAAGTAAGTTAAGTATTAATCGTTAACACTTTGAAGAATTCACTATCACTATAAGATTTGAGAGATTCTCAGTAAGATTATTCACTCAAGAATAGGATTTAAGCCGTGAATCACACGACTCTTCCTAGGAAGTTAAAATAGTTTATTATTTAAGTGTAGAGTGTGTAACTTAACCCTTCCCTGACATGGCCATAAGTTCTGTTTATAATTTAGTATCTTATTGCCACAGAGTCCATTCCATCAGTCTTAGGATCTCTATTTTAGCATTAATTCCAGTCAGTTGTTGTGTCTAAACTGCAAAAGGAAGAAGATGTATTTGACCTCTTGTCTCATCGTGGTGACAAACCTAGTTTTTAAGTTTTTCTATGGGGTTCCCTTGGCCAAGAGTTTGTTCATTTGGTCAGTTGGAGGGGCTTAGGATTGTGTTTTTAGCTTATAATATATACATATGGTAAGCAGATATATTTATGTTTTCCTCTTATTCTTTTATCAAATGATATAAAAATATTGGCTTTATATCCATATTTAAGTACTGTTAGTTTTACATCATAGTATTTAAGTTACAGGATATCAGGAGAAGGGTAACCATCAAGCTCAAGTATCTTACCTCCCATTCTAGAAAAGAGATTAGTGGATTTTTTTGTTGTTGTTGTATGCAGGATAGTTGTGTTGTCTTAGGTGCAATTATGACCTTATTATCTTCTGTATTTGGAGATTAAACATGGTTTAATATGCATGTGGAAGCCAATGTGTATATGAGAACCAAGTTGATAAGTGATAGACTTGTAATAGTTAATTTTATGTATTAACTGGGCTAAGAGATGCTTGGATAGCTGGAAAAATGTAATTTCTGAGTGTCTTTGTGTGGGCATTTTAGGGAGAGATTAGACTTTGCATCACAAGACTGAGTATAGAATATGCCTTCACCAACATGGGTGAGCATAATGCAATTTTTCTGGGGCTAGAATAGAATAAAAATGGAGAGAAAAGGAAAATTCTTTCTCTTCTTGAACTATGACATCCATCTTCTCCTGCCATCAGAAATTGGAGCTTATAGTTCTTTGGTCTTCAGAATCTAGGACGTTCTCAGGTCTTCAGACTTGGCCTGAATTACACCACCAGATGTCCCGCTTCTCCAGCTTACAGATGGCATATGGTGAGAATTCCCATAATAAATCTCCTCATATATGTTTGTGTGTGTGTGTGTGTGTGTGTGTGTGTGTGTGTGTATCATATTAGCTCTCTCTGGGACCCCTGACTAATATATTTAAGTTAACATCATTTTACTTTAATGTCTGTTCAGCTTTCCATGTATTCATTTTAATATTATATTGTAATTGTCATAACATTCCATCTTTTCACAAATTTTTTGGCTGATTTATTTGTACTTTTTAATTTTATTTTCCTTTGTAAAACACAAATTTCTCATACAGAAAGAAAATCTTTATTTCTGAGTTTATTTTACTTGTTTTATGTCTATATCCCCTTTATCATGTAAACAAAGTTGCTCTGCATATAATGTCTTATAAATTGTAAGTATGAATGAGATAAGCTTTTTAGAAAAATTAATTCCCGATTGAGTTTATTTTTAATCATATTGTTTTAATTTTTTTTTTTTTTTTTTTTTTTTTTTTTTTGAGACAGAGTCTCGCTGTGTCGCCCGGGCTGGAGTGCAGTGGCCGGATCTCAGCTCACTGCAAGCTCCGCCTCCCGGGTTCACGCCATTCTCCGGCCTCAGCCTCCCGAGTAGCTGGGACTACAGGCGCCCACCACCGCGCCTGGCTAATTTTTTGTATTTTTTTTTAGTAGAGACGGGGTTTCACCGTGTTAACCAGGATGGTCTCGATCTCCTGACCTCGTGATCCGCCCGTCTCGGCCTCCCAAAGTGCTGGGATTACAGGCTTGAGCCACCGCGCCCGGCCCATATTGTTTTAATTTTACCCCATTCACTAAAAAGCAGCTGCAAACCACATCATTTCCATATAATATTTTCTTTGATCCCTATCTGTGAGGTAAGGTGAATGGTAATAATTCTGTTTTGTTTGTTTTGTTTTTAATCAATCTTGAGCTTTAATTCACAAAATATACAATTTTCTCATTTAAACGTATAATCCATTTTTGGGGTATATTCACACAAGTGTGCAAACACCATCGTGATATGAGACTAGAGTATTTTCATCTCCCTAAAAAGAAACACCATTCCCATTAGCAGTCACTTTTTTCCCAAGCCACATAGAAACCACTAATCTACTCCCTATCTCTATAGGTTTGACTTTTCTGGGACATTTCATTAAAATAGAATCACTAATATATTTTCATAATGGTTAGCATGATGTTTTCAAGGTTCATCCATGTTGGAAAGTATAGGACTACCTCATTCCTTTGTATCACTAAATAATATTCTATTTAATGGTATAATATTTTTTTAATGACCTCTCCTTCCAGTGATGCATATTCAGGTTGCTTCTACTTTTTGAGTATCATAAATAATTCTGCAATGAACATTTCTGTACAAGTTTTTCTGAAGATAAAAAGATTGCAATTCTCTTGGACATATATATTTAGAAGTATAATTACTGGGTGACGTAGTATGGATATTTTTCCCCTCCAGATCTCACTTGGAAATTTAATCTCCAGCGTGGCAGTTGGGGTCTGGTGGGAGGTATTTGCTTCATGGTGACAAATCTCTCATGAATGACTTGGTATCATTCTCACAGAATTGAGTGAATTCTCCCTCTTAGTTTCCATGAAATCTGCTTGTTAAAAAGATTCTGGGATTTCCCTAAATCTCTCTCTTCCTCCTCTCACATCATACCCTTCACTTTCTGCCATGAGTGGAAGCTTCCTAAGCTTTCAGAAGAAGTAGATGCTGGCACCATGTACATGATTATTGTACAGCCTGAAGAACTGTGAGCCCAATGGAACTCTTTTCTTCATAAATTACCCAGCATCAGATATTCCTTTACAGCAATGCGAATGAACCAAGGCAATGAGTCTATTGGTAACTCCATCTTTAATATTTTGAACAACTGCCAAATTGTCAGAGTGACTTCACTGTTTCATACTTTCACCTGCAGCAGGCGAGGTTTTCAGTTTCTCCTTATCCTCAGAAAGACATGTTATCATCTGTCCTTCTTATGTTAATCAATCTAATGTATGTGAAGTGATATCTCATTATAGTTTTGGCAAGTATTTATCTAATGGCTAATGAGTGTCGAGTGTCAGTATATTTTATTGGGTTTCTTAGTCATTAGCATATCATCTATTTGAAAATTTGATTTCAAAACATCTGTTCAAATCCTTTTTTTTTCCATTTTAAAATTTTGTTCTTTTTTGTTGTTGTTGTTTTGAGACAGAGTCTCGCTCTGTCGCCCAGACTGGAGTGCAGTGGCGCCATCTCGGCTCACTGCAAACTCCACCTCCCAGGTTCACGCCATTCTCCTGCATCAGCCTCCTGCATAGCTGGGACTACAGGCATCCGCCACCATGCCCAGCTAATTTTTTGTATTTTTCATAGAGACGGTGTTTCACCGTGTTAGCCAGGATGGTCTCGGTCTCCTGATCTCGTGAACCACCAACCTCGGCCTCCCAAACTTATTTTTACTATTAGTTGCTGGACTTGCTTTGTTAGTACTTTGTTGAAGGTTATTTGTCTATATTTATAAGGGATATTGATATTTGGGTTTTTTGTTTTGTTTTTTCTTTTTTTTTTCATTACTTTTTATTACTATACTTTAAGTTCTAGGGTACATGTGCATAACGTGCAGGTTTGTTACATATGTATACTTGTGCCATGTTGGTGTGCTGCACACATCAACTCGTCAGCACCCATCAACTTGTCATTTACATCAGATATAACTCCCATTGCAATCCCTCCACCCTCCCCCCTCCCCATGATAGGCCCTGGTGTGTGATGTTCCCCTTCCTGAGTCCAAGTGATCTCATTGTTCAGTTCCCACCTATGAGTGAGAACATGCGGTGTTTGGTTTTCTGTTCTTGTGAGAGTTTGCTAAGAATGATGGTTTCCAGCTGCATCCATGTCCCTACAAAGGACACAAACTCATCCTTTTTGATGGCTGCATAGTATTCCATGGTGTATATGTGCCACATTTTCTTAATCCAGTCTGTCACTGATGGACATTTGGGTTGATTCCACTTCTTTGCTATTGTGAATAGTGCTGCAATAAACATACGTGTGTATGTGTCTTTATAGCAGCATGATTTATAATCCTTTGGGTATATACCCAGTAATGGGATGGCTGGGTCATATGGTACATCTAGTTCTAGATCCTTGAGGAATCGCCATACTGTTTTCCATAATGGTTGAACTAGTTTACAATCCCACCAACAGTGTAAAAGTGTTCCTATTTCTCCACATCCTCTCCAGCACCTGTTGTTTCCTGACTTTTGAATGATCGCCATTCTAACTGATGTGAGATGGTATCTCATTGTGGTTTTGATTTGCATTTCTCTGATGGCCAGTGATGATGAGCATTTTTTCATGTGTCTGTTGGCTGTGTGAATGTCTTCTTTTGAGAAATGTCTGTTCATATTCTTTGCCCACTTTTGAAAGGGTTGTTTGTTTTTTTCTTGTAAATTTGTTTGAGTTCTTTGTAGGTTCTGGATATTAGCCCATTGTCAGATGAGTAGATTGCAAAAATTTTTTCCCATGCTGTAGGTTTCCTGTTCACTCTGATGGTAGTTTCTTTTGCAGTGCAGAAGCTCTTTAGTTTAATGAGATCCTATTTGTCAATTTTGGCTTTTGCTGCCGTTGCTTTTGGTGTTTTAGACATGAAGTTTTTGCCCATGCCTATGTCCTGAATGGTACTACCTAGGTTTTCTTCTAGGGTTTTTATGGTATTAGGTCTAACATTTAAGTCTCTAATCCATCTTGAATTAATTTTCGTATAAGGAGTAAGGAAAGGATCCAGTTTCAGCTTTCTACTTATGGCTAGCCAATTTTCCCAGCACCATTTATTAAATAGGGAATCCTTTCCCCATTTCTTGTTTCTCTCAGGTTTGTCAAAGATCAGATGGCTGTAGATGTGTGGTATTATTTCTGAGGACTCTGTTCTGTTCCATTGGTCTATATCTCTGTTTTGGTACCAGTACCATGCTGTTTTGGTTACTGTAGCCTTGTAGTATAGTTTGAAGTCAGGTAGCGTGATGCCTCCAGCTTTGTTCTTTTGACTTAGGATTGTCTTGGAGATGCGGGCTCTTGTTTAGTTCCATATGAACTTTAAAGCAGTTTTTTCCAATTCTGTGAAGAAACTCATTGGTAGCTTGATGGGGATGGCATTGAATCTATAAATAACCTTGGGCAGTATGGCCATTTTCACGATATTGATTCTTCCTATCCATGAGCATGGTATGTTCTTCCATTTGTATGTGTCGTCTTTTATTTCACTGAGCAGTGGTTTGTAGTTCTCCTTGAAGAGGTCCTTTACATCCCTTGTCAGTTGGATTCCTAGGTATTATATTCTCTTTGAAGCAATTGTGAATGGAAGTTCATCCATGATTTGGCTCTCTGTTTGTCTGTGACTGGTGTATAAGAATGCTTGTGATTTTTGCACATTAATTTTGTATCCTGAGACTTTGCTGAATTTGCTTATCAGCTTAAGGAGATTTTGGGCTGAGACAATGGGGTTTTCTAAATATACAATCATGTCATCTGCAAACAGGGACAATTTGACTTCTTCTTTTCCTAACTGAATACCCTTGATTTCTTTCTCTTGCCTAATTGCCCTAGCCAGAACTTCCAACACTATGTTGAATAGGAGTGGTGAGAGAGGGCATCCCCGTTTTGTGCCAGTTTTCAAAGGGAATTTTTCCAGTTTTTGCCCATTCAGTATGATATTGGCTGTGGGTTTGTCATAAATAGCTCTTATGATTTTGAGGTACATTCCATTAATACCGAATTTATTGAGCGTTTTTAGCATGAAGGGCTGTTGAATTTTGTCAAAAGCCTTTTCTGCATCTATTGAGATAATCCTGTGGTTCTTGTCTTTGGTTCTGTTTATATGCTGGATTATGTTTATTGATTTGCGAATGTTGAACCAGCCTTGCATCCCAGGGATGAAGCCCACTTGATCATGGTGCATAAGCTTTTTGATGTGCTGCTGGATCCGGTTTGCCAGTATTTTATTGAGGATTTTTGCATCGATGTTCATCAGGGATATTGGTCTAAAATTCTCTTTTTTTGTTCTGTCTCTGCCAGGCTTTGGTATCAGGATGATGTTGGCCTCATAAAATGAGTTAGGGAGGATTCCCTCTTTTTCTATTGATTGGAATATTTTCAGAAGGAATGGTACCATCTCCTCCTTGTACCTCTGGTAGAATTCAGCTGTGAATCCATCTGGTCCTGGACTTGTTTTGGTTGGTAGGCTATTAATTATTGCCTCAATTTCAGAGCCTGCTATTGGTGTATTCAGGGATTCAACTTCTTCCTGGGTTAGTCTTGGAAGAGTGTACGTGTCCAGGAAATTATCCATTTCTTCTAGATTTTCCAGTTTATTTGCGTAGAGGTGTTTATAGTATTCTCTGATGGTAGTCTGTATTTCTGTGGGGTCGGTGGTAATATCCCCTTTATCATTTTTTATAGCGTCTATTTGATTCTTCTCTCTTTTCTTCTTTATTAGTCTTGCTAGCGATCTGTCAATTTTGTTGATCTTCTCAAAAAACCAACTCCTGGATTCATTGATTTTTTGGAGGGTTTTTTGTGTCTCTATCTCCTTCACTTCTGCTCTGATCTTAGTTATTTCTTGCCTTCTGCTAGGTTTTGAATGTGATTGCTCTTGCTTCTCTAGTTCTTTTAATTGTGATGTTAGAGTGTCAATTTTAGATCTTTCCTACTTTCTCTTGTGGGCATTTAGTGCTATAAATTTCCCTCTACACACTGCTTTAAATGTGTCCCAGAGATTCTGGTATGTTGTATCTTTGTTCTTATTGGTTTCAAAGAACATCTTTATTTCTGCCTTCATTTCGTTATGTACCCAGTAGTCATTCAGGAGCAGGTTGTTCAGTTTCCATGTAGTTGAGTGGTTTTGATTGAGTTTCTTAGTCCTGAGTTCTAGTTTGATTGCACTGTGGTCTGAGAGACAGTTTGTTACAATTTCTGTTCTTGTACATTTGCTGAGGAGTGCTTTACTTCCAATTATGTGGTCAATTTTGGAATAAGTGTGATGTGGTGCTGAGAAGAATGTATATTCTGTTGATTTGGGGTGGAGAGTTCTATAGATGTCTATTAGGTCTGCTTGCTGCAGAGCTGAGTTCAATTCCTGGATATCCTTGTTAACTTTCTGTCTCGTTGATCTGTCTAATGTTGACAGTGGAGTGTTGAAGTCTCCCATGATTATTGTATGGGAGTCTAAGTCTCTTTGTAAGTCTCTAAGGACTTGCTTTATGAATGTGGGTGCTCCTGTATTGGTTGCATATATATTTAGGATAGTTAGCTCTTCCTTTTGAATTGATCCTTTTACCATTATGTAATGGCCTTCTTTGTCTCTTTTGATCTTTGATGGTGTAAAGTCTGTTTTATCAGAGACTAGTATTGCAACCCCCGCTTTTTTTTGTTCTCCATTTGCTTGGTAAATCTTCCTCCATCCCTTTATTTTGAGCCTATGTATGTCTCTGCGTGTGAGATGGGTCTCCTGAATACAGCAGACTGATGGGTCTTGACTCTTGATCCAGTTTGCCAGTCTGTGTCTTTTAATTGGAGCATTTAGTCCATTTACATTTAAGGTTAATATTGTTATGTGTGAACTTGATCCTGCCATTATGATATTAACTGGTTATTTTTCTCGTTAGTTGATGCAGTTTCTTCCTAGCCTAAATGGTCTTTACATTTTGGCATATTTTTGCAATGGCTGGTACCGGTTGTTCCTTTCCATGTTGAGTGCTTCCTTCAGGGTCTCTTGTAAGGCAGGCCTAGTGGTGACAAAATCTCTAAGCATTTGCTTATCTGTAAAGGATTTTATTTCTCCTTCACTTATGAAACTTAGTTTGGCTGGATATGAAATTCTGGGTTTAAAATGCTTTTCTTTAAGAATGTTGAGTATTGGCCCCCACTCTCTTCTGGCTTGGAGAGTTTCTGCCGAGAGATCTGCTGTTAGTCTGATGGGCTTCCCTTTGTGGGTAACCCGACCTTTCTCTCTGGCTGCGCTTAAGATTTTTTCCTTCATTTCAACTTTGGTGAATCTGGCAATTATGTGTTTTGGAGCTGCTCTTCTCGAGGAGTATCTTTGTGGCGTTCTCTGTATTTCCTGGATTTGAATGTTGGCCTGCCCTACTAGGTTGGGGAAGTTCTCCTGGATGATATCCTGAAGAGTTTTTTCCTACTTGGTTCCATTTTCCCCCTGACTTTCAGACACCCCAATCAGACGTAGATTTGGTCTTTTTACATAATCCCATACTTCTTGCAGGCTTTGTTCATTTCTTTTTCTTCTTTTTTCTTTTGGTTTCTCTTCTCGCTTCATTTCGTTAATTGATCGTCAATCGCTGATACTCTTTCTTCCAGTTGATCGAGTCAGTTACTGAAGCTTGTGCATTTGTCACGTATTTCTCGTGTCATGGTTTTCATCTCTTTCATTTCGTTTATGACCTTCTCTGCAATAATTACTCAAACCATCAATTTTTCCACTTTTTTTTCAAGATTTTTAGTTTCTTTGCACTGGGTACGTAATTCCTCCTTTAGCTCTGAGAAGTTTGATGAACTAAAGCCTTCTTCTCTCATCTCGTCAAAGTCATTCTCCGTCCAGCTTTGATCTGTGGTGGCGATGAGCTGCGCTCCTTTGGAGGGGGAGATGCGCTCTTATTTTTTGAATTTCCAGCTTTTCTGCCCTGCTTTTTCCCCATCTTTGTGGTTTTATCTGCCTCTGGTCTTTGATGATGGTGATGTACTGATGGGGTTTTGGTGTAGGTGTCCTTCCTGTTTGATAGTTTTCCTTCTAACAGTCAGGACCCTCAGCTGTAGGTCTGTTGGAGATTGCTTGAGGTCCACTCCAGACCCTGTTTGCCTGGGTGTCAGCAGCAGAGGTTGCAGAAGATAGAATATTGCTGAACAGCGAGTGTACGTGTCTGATTCTTGCTTTGGAGGCTTCCTCTCAGGGGTGTACTCCACCCTGTGAGGTGTGGGATGTCAGACTGCCCCTAGTGGGGGATGTCTCCCAGTTAGGCTACTCAGGGGTCAGGGACCCACTTGAGCAGGTAGTCTGTCCCTTCTCAGATCTCAACCTCCGTGTTGGGAGATCCACTGCTCTCTTCAAAGCTGTCAGACAGAGTCATTTGCGTCTGCAGAGGTTTCTGCTGCTTTTGGCTTTTGTTATTGTTTACTGTGCCCTGTCCCCAGAGGTGGAGTCTACAGAGACAGGCAGGTTTCCTTGAGCTGCTGTGAGCTCCACCCATTTCGAGCTTCCCAGGGGCTTTGTTTACCTACTTAAGCCTCAGCAATGGCGGGCGCCCCTCCCCCAGCCTCGCTGCTGCCTTGTGGCGAGGCAGACTGCTGTGCTAGCAATGAGGGAGGCTCCATGGGTGTGGGACCCTTCCGGCCAGGTGTGGGATATAATCTCCTGGTGTGCCTGTTTGCTTAAAGCACAGTATTGGGGTGGGAGTTACCCAATTTTCCAGGTGTTGTGTGTCTCAGTTCCCCTGCCTAGGAAAAGGGATTCCCTTTCACCTTGCGCTTCCCAGGTGAGGCGATGCCTTGCCCTGCTTCAGCTCTCGCTGGTCGGGCTGCAGCGGCTGACCAGCACCAATTGTCTGGCACTCCCTAGTGAGATTAACCCAGTACCTCAGTTGAAAATGCTTAAATCACTGGTCTTCTGTGTCGTTCGCGCTGTAGTTGGAGACTGGAGCTGTTCCTATTCGCCATGTATCCACTTTTTAAACAAATTTTGGGACCTGTTTTTTCTTTATGTCTTTGTTTTTGTAATGTCTGTGTCTGGGATAGCATACTGGCATCAAAAAAAAATCGCTTTGGAAGCATCTCTTCCTCTTCTATTTTCTGAAAGCGTTTGTGAATGATTAGTATTAATTCCTACTAAAACTTAGTAGAATTTTCCAGTATGGCCATCTGAGATTTTTTTATTTTTTATTTTTTGTTTGTTTGTTTGACTTGTAGGTGACGTTTTAAATTACTAACTCAATAGTTTTAATTTTTATTTACATTAAATTAATTTTAATTAATTGTTTATTTATTAGTTTAGTTAAAAATAAACAATTGTTTATATTTATATTCACATATTTTTATATATTTATATGTATTTAAATATATTTATATATTTATATTTATAAATAAACAATTGTTTATTTATAACTAAACTAACTGTTTAGTTCTTCTGAGTCAGTTCTGGTAACGTGGTTTTCTATTTTTTTTTTTTTCATTCTATATTACCATCCTAATTACATGGTTTGTTGGCATATCATTGTTCACAGAATTCTCCTGTAATCTTTTTTTTTTTTTTTTTCATGGTTGTAAGCGATGCTTTCTCTTTCTTTCCATATTTTAGGGAATGGTGTCATCTCTTTTTTTAAAATTATTGTTTTGATATTTTTCTCAGCCAGTCTAGCTAAAGATTAATTGCTTTCATTGATATTTATAAAAATTCAACTTTTACTTTGTTTGATTTCCCCTAATGTTACTTTTCTTTTTTTTTTTTTTTTTTTTTGAGACGGAGTCTTGCTTTGTCACCCAGGCTAGAGTGCAGTGGCCGGAGCTCAGCTCACTGCAAGCTCCGCCTCCCAGGTTCACGCCATTCTCCTGGCTCAGCCTCCCGCGTAGCTGGGACTACAGGCGCCCGCCACCTCGCCCGGCTAGTTTTTTGTATGTTTTAGTAGAGACGGCATTTCACCATGTTAGCCAGGATGGTCTCGATCTCCTGACCTCGTGATCTGCCCATCTTGGCCTCCCAAAGTGCTGGGATTACAGGCTTGAGCCACCGCGCCCGGCCTCTAATGTTACTTTTCTTTTCTATTTCATCAATTTTTGCTCTAATGTTTATAATTTTTTTTTTTTTTTCATTTTGAGATTGCTTTGGTTTTAGTCTGTTCTTTTTTCTAATTCATCGTGAAAAAGTCACCTTACTGGTTTGACATCTTTCTTCTTTTTTAATGTATGCGTTTGTACCTATGTATGCTTTCCATAAGGGTTGGTATGATGTACATTCCTTTTTATTTATCTTGAAGTGTTTTATGCTTCTCCATATGATTTACATCTAACCCATTGTTTATTTAGACATGTGTTACCAAATATCTACTTTTTGTGAATTTCTTGTATTTTCTTCGGTTATTGATTTTTTTATTCCATTTTGACTTGAGAGCGTAATTATATGGTCAATGCTTTTGAAACTCATGAAGGCTTGCTTTGTTATCTAGCATATAATCTATTCTAAATGATGTTCCACGTATTGTTGCGGGAAGTCAGGGACCCCGAATGGAGGGACCAGCTGAAGCCATGGCAGAAAAACATAAATTGTGAAGATTTCACGGACATTTATTAGTTCCCCAAATTGATACTTTTATAATTTCTTATGCCTGTCTTTACTGCAATCTCTGAGCATAAATTGTGAGGATTTCATAGGCACATCACTTCTCCAATCAATACCTTTGTGAGTGCCTATGCCTGTCTTTAATCTCTTAATCCCATCATCTCTGTAAGCTGAGGAGGATGTATGTCACCTCAGAACCCTGTGATGATTGTGTTACAGCAATGTTCAGGGAACAAGAGAGATAAGACTTTGGACTCTGACTGCTGGTGAGCCAGATGGAACAGAGCCATATTTCTCTTCTTTCAAAGACAAATAGGAGAAATATCGCTGAATTCTTTTTCTCAGCAAGGAACATCCATGAGAAAGAGAATGCGCCGTGAGGGTAGGTCTATAAACGGCCCCCTGGGAGGTGGCCATCTTTTATGGTTGAAGCTGAAGGGATGAAATAAGCCCCCGTCTCTTGTAGAGCTCCCAGGCTTATTACGATGAGGAAATTCCCACCTAATAAATTTTGGTCAGACAGGTTGTCTGCTCTCAAACCCTGTCTCTTGATAAGATGCTATCAATGACAATGTGTGCGGAAACTTCATTAGCAATTTTAATTTCGCCCCATCCTGTGGTCCTGTGATCTCACCCTGCCTCCATTTGCTTTATGATATTTTATTACCTTGTGAAGTATGCGATTTCTGTGACCCACACCCTATTGGTACACTCCCTCCTTTTTTGAAAATTGCTATAAAACCTTGCTGGTTTTACGGCTCAGGGAGCACACGGAAACTGCCGACATGTGAAGTCTTCCCCGGACACCTAGCTTTAAAATTTCTCTCTCTTGTACTCTTTCCCTTTATTTCTCAAACCAACCGAGATGCTTAGGGAAATAGAAAAGAACCCCTGTTAAATATTGGGGGTGGGGTTTTCCCCAATAATGTATGCTTGTGAATAATGTTTATTCTGCTGTCATTGGGTCTAGTGTTCTACATATGTCTATTAGTTAAATGTTTTATCAAGTTGTTTAAATTTTGCATTTCCTTGGTGAACTGCCTATTTATTCTACCACTATTAAATGTGGGGCATGAAATTCCCTCAAATTATTGTTGAGTTGTCTATTTTGTCCATCAAATTTTTAGTTAAGTTTAATAACATCTGAAATGTTGTTTATATGGTTTGGCTGTTTCCCCACTCAAATCTTATCTTGAATTGTAGTCCCCCTAATCCCTACCTGTTGTCAGAAGGACCAGGTGGAGGTAATTGAATCATGGGGGCCGTTTCCCCCATACTGTTTTCATAATAGTGAGTGAATTTCACGAGATCTGATGATTTTATAAGTGTCTGACATTTTCCCTGCTGGCATTCATTCTCTCTTCTTCCGCCCTGTGAAGAGGTGTCTTTTGCCATGATTGTAAGTTTCCTGAAGCCTCCCCAACCATGTGGAACTGTGAATCAATTAAGCCTCTTTCCTCTATATATTACCCAGTCTTGGGTATTCCTCATAGCCATGTGAGAACGGACCAATATAGATGTTACTATCAGTATATGTGATTATAAGTATCATATCTTCAGGATGAATTTACTATTTTAATATTATAAAATGTCCTTCTTTGTCTCCAGCAATTTTATTGCCTGAAAGTATATTTTGTTGGATATGAATATAATATTTTCAGCATTCTTTTTATTACACTTTGCATAGTATATATTATCAAATCATTTTATTATTTATTTATTTTTCATTAATTTCAACTTTTATTTTAGATAGAGGGAGAACATGTGCAGGAGTGTTACATGAGTATACTGTACTTAGGTAGTGAGCATAGTACACCATAGGCAGTTTTTCAAACCATAGCCCCCTCCAATCCTCCCCCATTTAATAGTCTGCAGTGTCTATTGTTTCTATGTTTATGCCAATGTGTTCTCAATGTTCACCTCCCACTTATGAGTGAAAATATGGAGTATTTGGTCTTCTGTTCCTTAATTAATTCACTTAAGATTATGGATCCAGCTCCATTCATGCTGTTGCAAAGGATATGATTTTAATTTTTTTATGCTTGCATACAATTCCAGGCTATATATGTCCCACATTTTTAATATTCAGTCCACCATTGAAGGGCACTGAGGTTGGTTCCATGCATTGACTATTGTGAATATTTTGATGATAAACATGAGTAAATGTGTCTTTCTGGTATTATCTATTTTTCTTTGGGTATACACGCAGTAATAGGATTGCTAGGTTGAACAGTACCTCTGTTTGACGTTTTTAGAGAAGTCTCTGAACTGCTTTCAACATGTACTGAAATAATTTGCATTCCCACTAACAATGTATAAGTTGTTACCTTTTCTCCGAAGCCTTTCCTGAATTTGTTGCTTTTTGACTTTTTAATAATAGCCATTTTGTATTTAAAAGTCAAAAAATAACAGATGCTGGTGAGGTTGCAGAGAGAAGGCAATGCTTATAAGCTATTGATGGGGGTGTAAATTAGTTCAACCACTGTGGAAAGCAGTGCTGTTATTCTTCAAAGAGCTAAAAACAAAAACAGCATTCTCCCCAGCAATCCCATTTCTGGATATATACACAATATAGTAAAGCCATTCTGATATAAAGACGCATGCACTCATATGTATATTGCAGCATTATTTACAATAGCAAAGATGTGGAATCAACCTAAATGCCCGTTAATGGCACACTGGAGAAAGAAAAGGTGGTACACATACACCATGGAATACTATGCAGCCATTAAAACAAAAACAAAAACAAAAAAAAGCTCATGTCCTTTTCAGTAACATAGATGGAAGTGGAGGCTATTGTCCTTAGCAAGTTAAAGCAGGAACAGAAAACCAGATGCCACATATTGTCATTATAAGTGTAAGCTAAATGATGAAAACACTTGGATACAAAGAGGGAAATGATAGACACTGGGACCTAGTTGAGGGTAAAGGGTGGGAGGAGGAAGAAAAATAGGAAACAAACAAACAAACAAACAAAAAAAACCAAAAACTATTCGTTACTAGGCCAAGTAACTAGGTGATGAAATAATCTGTACAAAATACCCTGGTGACACAAGTTTACCTCTGTAACAAACCTGCTCGTGTACCCCAAACCTAAAATAAAAGCTTAAATATAAACAAGTAAATAAATAAATAAAAGTCATTCTGATTGGTGTGACATAGTATTTCATCATGGTTTTTATTTGCATTTCTTTTACCATCAGTGATGTTGAGCCAAAAAACATGAGTTTTTCATGTTTTTTGCCATGTATATGTCTGTGAACTTTGCCCATTTTTCATTTTTTTTTTGTTGATTTAACTTCTTTATAAATTCTAGATATTAGACTTTTGTCGGATGCATAGTTTGTGAATATTTTATTCCATTCTAAAGGTTGTCTGTCTACTCTCTTGATTCTTTCTCTTGCTGAGCAGTTCTTTTTTTTAATTACATCCAACTTGTCAGGATTTTTTCTTTCTTTCTTTTTTTTTTTTGTAGTTGTTTTTGGGAAAATAGTTAAAAATTTTTTGCCAAGGCCAATGTCAAGAATGGAATTTCCTCAGTTTTTGTCTAAGATTTTTTATAGTTTGAGGTCTTACATTTATATCTTTAATCCATCTTTATTTGTATATTGTTAAAATTCACGAGGTTCTATAGATCTCTGAGGTTTTGTTTATTTTTCACCAGTTATTTTTCTCTTTCTCAAACTGAATGGTCTCAATTAACTTACTTTGAATTTCATTAATTTTTCTTTTGTCAGTTCAAATTTGCTCTTGTACCCTTTTAATGACTTTTGTATTTCACTTATTATCTTAAACTTCAAAATTGTAGGTGTTTATTTTTCTTTTTTGATGTTATCTATTCTGTGAAATATTGTTACCATATTTTTATTTAATTACTCAGATTTTTTTTTATTTTTTGAGTTCATTGATAATGGCTGATTTAATATATCCATCTAGTTCTTGCATCTATGTTCCTTCTGAAACAATTTCTATGGATTTTTTTTTTTTTTTTTTTTTTTGTATCTTGGAAGTGTACTTCCCTATTTATTTTCACAATTTGTATTTCATGTAAAAAATGAATACTTAGGTTAATATAAAATGACAGCTCTGGATATGAGATGACTCCTCATTCCAGGGCTTGTTATTGCTGTTTTATTGTTGGTGGTGGTAGTGCTGCAGCTGATGTAGTAACTCTTTCGTGTGTGTGTGTGTGTGTGTGTGTGACTTCCTTGGGCTGATGCTATAGTTTGTTTCCTCTGTAATTTGTAATCACTGAAGCCACTGCTTGGTTAGCTAACTCTCAGCTAATGGTGTCCAGAGTTTTTCTTAAATGCCTTAAACCAATAAGCCTTTCACTCTTCACCAAGTAACTCTGTGTATGAATTTGGACATACATTTAACTCCTTTCAGCTAACAACTCTGCCTTAGTGTTAAATTCTTACTTGTGAGGGATCTCAATATTGGCCAAAGCTGAATAATTGGAACCCACTCAGGTCTTTCTTGGGCATGCACACAGCCCTGCACTGGAATATGGCTCTCTAGAATAACCAGAAAAATCTCAGAGCTTTTTAAAACTCTCTCTGTCAACATCTGGTTTCTTTGAAATTACTTTTAGGTTTTGACCAGTCTTTAGATTGTGCCACCAGCTATCACACCACCAGATATAAAGCATCTGATTATTTCCAACAAATGCTGTTGAAATAAGACTTTTCCCCAAAAGGAGCTCTGAGTTCAAACTCATAACAAAAAATGCCCTCTAAATAGGTCTTTCTCACGGAGCTGCAAAGCAGATCCAACAGTGGCAATGCTCTGAAAAGGAGAACTTTTAGTAACTTCAAAACTGATCTTTTCCTTTTGGTGGTTTCAAGGCATCTTACTGCACATCCTGCATTTGTAACATCAGTGGTTTTCAACACCCTGTGTATTTTTTTTCTTTGAGCTAAGATTAAATATTACAATTATTATACTTATATCCAGATTTTGGGTGTACAACTCTCAGGCATCTAGATAAGTTATGCCTTCCATGTTCCAGAATTCTTTTTTAAATTGCAAATAGAATTTTTATTTTCCCACCCAAATTTCACTTCAGTGTCTCCTAATTGTTTACGTATATTTAGATATACTTGCCTGCAGGAAAATTTATCCATGACATAATTCCTGATATCTTTTTCAATCTCATTTCTTAGAAATTACTCTTTTTCATATGTTCTTTGCAATTCTATTTTATGGGTCTAGGTTACACATTTTCCATTCCCTTTGGATTACAAGCATTCTTGCTTTTTTCACCTTTCCTCATCATTTCCAAGCATACACTTACAAAGATTCTGATGAGCTAAATATAATGGCTTTTTTTCCAAACAACATAAATATTCTTATTTCTCTTTGAGTATAGGGATGTTTATGCAATTTATTTTTTTGTTTAATGTAGTTATCACAGTTTCTGATTTATTTTATACATTGGAAATATATATTTGCTGAATATTAAATCAATTAGTCATATAGCATATGATTCAGGAAACTGAGTAAAGGTGCCATAATGGGCGAAAAACAACAGTAAGTATTTTTCACCTATGGTTTGTTTTTACTATTTAGAGGGTAAATAAATTAGCTTTATTGAAATGTTTTGCTGTTATTCATTTGCTTTTTCATTGTACAAATGCAAATATCTAAGCTCCTAGTCATTAAGACAAAACAAAGCAGTTGGAAGTGATGAGAAGACATCCCGTGAATAATTTAATTTATTTCAGTAAGTTACAATTACATGAATAAAATGAGTGAGCCTATGCTTATTCATTTCAGCATTGTTAGTAAATTGTTAGGGAACTAATGATCAGATAAGTCAGAGAGGATAAGCATTTTCACAAGAGGCATGCCATTTAAAGTAACAACTGGCTGTCAAGCCAATTAACAGGCAGGTAAATAGTTTGCGACAAAATTAAAGGTATAGTCTACAAGAGCAAAAACACTCTGCATCTATTTTTTAAATTTATTTGTTATGATTTAATCTATGTAATAAAACATTTTTAAAAGATTTATACAATATGTATATCCAACATCAAATCATGTAATTGCTATTATTATGATATACATTTATTCAGATTTTAAAATATACTATATATCTGTATCTATCTTTAAATGAAGCTATTATGAATATATTTTTTGAACTATATGAATATTTAGGAAAATTATTTCAATTATTCTACAGCATTACTCTAAAGTCTCTTTATTTTTCTCATTTATATATGTATCATACTATGTTTAGCTTATTTCTATGATTGAATAATTAGATTATGTCAATGATTTATAATATAAATTATGTTTGTATAAATACTAATTCCTGCATATGATTCACATGGTGTACAAATGAGTGGATGTATATGTATGTCTGCATATTTCCTCAAAAATTTCAAGTTTGTTAGAACACACAATATACATATTCTATAGTTCGTAATGTTATGCTGTTTTACATATCTGCATTTGCAACACATGCTGTTATCAATATATTTATTTATTTAGTCAATAAACTTTCCAAAAATTTATCACTGTCATTGCATGTTTCAAAAACAGCTATTCTATTCTTACCAGTTCTATCTATTTATTCTATAGTACAGAATGTTTGACTCTAATTTTGTGTAAATTTCTCTTTAATCAACTAATTAATATTTTTTATAGGGGAAAGCACAATGACTAGTAAATTTTAAATGCCGTTAAATTATTCCACCAGGGACATATTTCAGCCAGAATGAGTTGCTTTTGTGTTTTGTCTTTATTAAATACTACAGATTTACTGATTCTTACACGTACACAAGTCAATTTTATTGTTAATTAAGGCCATGTTTTCAGGATAATCAGTAATTATATAACTGTTTAACTCTGTTGTTAAGACAGCAAGATAAATCATTTGGAGATTAGAATAATACATTCCAAATTAATTTTTATTACATTTAAACATTGCACTTTATATACTACCAAGTTAAAAAGAACATTTGGAGCTCTGTGACATTTTGATGTAATTTTTTTGTTTATTTCAATTTTTAACATATATTCATTTCTGTAATTGCTTGACATATTTAAAAATATGTAACATATTTAATGTAACAAAATGACATTTCTACTGACATAGTTAATTTAATTATGTGCTTATTTTTAATAATCCATCTTACATACGAATATCAAATAAGTCGTATTTTCTGCCATTCCCCAGAAAAGCATAGACAACACATACAAATGTACTGTAGTAATTTTTCTTTCTTTCTTTCTTTTTTTTTTTTTTTTGAGACAGAGTCTAGCTCTGTTGCCCAGGCTGGAGTGCAGGAGTACACTGGCGCCATATCCGCTGCAACCTCTGCCTCCTGGGCTCAAGCAATTCTTTCTCTTCAGCCTCCTGAGTAGCTGAGATTACGGTGTGTGCCACCATGCCTAGCTAAACTTTGTATTTTTAGTAGAGACAGGGTTTCACCATATGGGCAAAGCATCTCTAACTCCTGGAGCTAAGTGATTTGCTAGCCTCGACCTCCCAAAGTGCTGGGATTAGAGGTGTGAGCCACTGACCCTGGCCCAATTGTAATTTTTCTATTTTTTCAAATAAACAATGCTTATCCCTTGTTAAACACATGCACACACATAATAAACACACACACATGTTTAGAGGGGAATGTAAACAATAGAAAATAAGTAAAAAATATCACTGTCCATTAGGTACACAACTTTCTATAGCAGAAGCAACCACCAGCCAAGATCTAATATTTTCTTCTGAATTTCCTGAGGTCATCTATTCATTTAAAAATATAGTACTGTGTAGGGATGGGTCGGGACTGAAGGGTGTGTAAATAGTTATGTGCTTAATACTATATTGCCTGTTTTTCCTTGCTAACTACTTTTTTTCTTAATAGGTTATGATTCACAGAATAGACTACATGGAGTTTCAATTCTATTGAAGTATTAACTACTATAGCTTTATCTTGAAATAATTTATTATACATAACTAGACAAACGGTTGTACATTAATAAATTATCAAACACTTTGGGAGGCCGAGGCAGTCAAGTTCAGGAGTTTGAAACTAGCCTGGCCAACATGGTGAAACCCTGTCTCTACTAAAAATACAAAAATTAGCCAGGCGTGGTGACCCGAGCCTGTAGCCCCAGCTACTCGGAAAGCTGAGGTGGGAGAATAGCTCAAACCTGGAAGGCAGAGCTTGCAGAAATGAGATAGGGCCACTGCACTCTAGCCTGGGCAACAGACCAAGACTCTGTTTCAAACAAACAAATAAAAAATCAAACAATACTATGATAGCTTTTAAAAATATGTATTTCCTAATATTTGCAAGTTTATATCTAGAGTATAAATTTACCAATACTACAAATTAACATTTTAAAGCAGATATTGCCAACTTTTTCTCCAAAGATATTTAATACTTTTAATATTTAATACTTTTTAGTACTTTTACTGCCACCTGGAATTCGTGAAATACCTGTTTTTTTTTTCATTTCTTCATTTACTTGAAGTGTCCTTAACTCTTTATCATTTTTGTCTTTGCTATTCACATAAGTAAAAACTAGGTCATCATAATTTTAATTTGTATTTTGAAATTACAAATTTAAGACTCTTTTCAAATGAGTAGTGAGTCATTTTATTTCCCTTTCAATTCTAACTGTACATTCACACATATATAGTCATTTGTTAATATGTAATACATAAATGCAAATATATTATACAAAATCTAGCAAAATTTAATATATTGGTGTTTAATCATTTGAAGATTTCTGAATAAATCTATTGTATAATGATTTCCACAGTTAATGTTAATAAAATTATAGATTCATTATCCACAATTTTGACACCTCAGTTTAAAACCTATTACTTGAAATATGTTTTAAATCACTTGAACTTTTACTACAAGCAAAAGTTTCTAATAATCTTTCCAAATGTTTAATGTTAAAGTTGTTTGAAAAAAAAGTACCTTCTTTATTTCTTCCAAACCTATAGAATTTCAGCTATAAATTAATAGTAGTATGATGTAATAATCTTTTAAAATAGTTATACTCACATAAAGTTTTTATTAGATTAATATTTCTAATTAACAAACATGCATATGTTATGCAATAACTATGCAATAAATCTTAAAAATAGAAGACAATATATCTGATTTTTATGGCTAGTAATTTGACTTCTTACAAATATGTAGTTCTGAATAAGCAGATAGTTCTCTAGGCAAAAGGAACATAAGGAGAAACAGAAAGCTGTATATTTCCCTTGTTTCTAGTCAGACTTATATGTTCAAAGTCATTCTAAAACAATCAAAAATATTTCAGAATGTTTAATTTGCTCAAAATATCCCGAGTATTTATGTGATTGACGATGAATTTCATTTAGTAGTAATTGTCTGGATTGGCAGTTTAAAATCATTTTTTTTCTGTCATTTATTGGTTGTACTGAATTGTTATATTAATATGCTATCTTGTTCCATTTCAATAAAATATGTCAGTTCATTTGGGTTTCAAAGTTAAATAACATGTGTGACTCTTGGTGGGGGGGTCTTTCATAGATCATGTTAACTTACTTACAGGACAATGCTGTAGAAGTAATTCCATGGGATCCACAATATAGCCAGTGGTGCTGACCACTTAGATCTGACTATAATTTCAAAAGTTAATGTGCTTCCTTGATAGGTTTTGTTGCATTTTTGTTGCATTGTTTATTGATAAAACAAACTATCTTATTTTACTGAATATAAGTTTTACTCAATTAAAAATAAACTTTAGAATAGTTTAATCTGCTACAATTTGGGACAAAATAATCTATGGCACAATCACTATAACTCAAATTCTCAGGAATTTTACTAATAGTCCATTTAATGTTTCCATGGAAGTGAACATTTATACCTCAGGGAGGCTGACCGACACAATTAAAGTCAAAATTGACAGTAACTTCATTATTTCAAAAAGGTGTTCAAGCAGATTTCTCCTCTTTGTAAATTGGACATAAAAGTTTCATTAAATTATATGGTCACACAAGTAAAGATGAAATTCCCTGTCATAATGTACATGGTAAGGCCAATGTTGTTCCTGAAGTTTTAATGATAAAATTTGATATATTAGCTTGAAATAGCAGTGTGCAGGGTTATATATGTATGCCAGTTGTTACTGTGAGCAAAGATTTGGATATAAATAGAATTTTTATTTTATATTTGTCCACTAAATTAGCTATTTCTTTTCAGTCATTTACTGGGAAAAAATATGTGCTTGCCTATAAGGTTCAAAGGATAATAAAATATAAATAGTAATAAAAGCAAGAATGGACATTGATGCTATAAAATGTTTGCTAGCAAGCTAAAAAATGTACCCTTATCACCCACATGTGTTTTTTTTGGTATTATTTTTGCCTTCATATTCATAATCATTTAAAGAGAAATTTAAAAATGTTATGTAATGACTATAAACTGAAAATAATTAAACAATCAAAACCTCTTAATATAATTTATACTCCTAAGATTTTTCCCAAACTGTTAGAGATCAGCAATTTCTATGGTTATGAGAGTCCTGTCTGTATGCATGCATTAATACTCATCATAGTATTTATCTAATTTAAAAAAAAAAAAAAATCACAATGAACTTCCAAACCTTCGGAAACAGGACATTTTCCCTGACACCTCAGCGCCTCAGGACACGGGTTCCTCACTTAGCCTGCATCTCTCAACCCCTCATGGAAAGGGGAGCATGAAGGTGAGTGCGTGCAGGAGCTAGGGTGAGCGCTTTTGGGCATCGGCAGGAGCAAAATTCTTGTATGGGCCGCATGGCAGCATCTAAGGGGAAGTACCCGTGACTCCCGAAGCCTCAGAGGGCATGTGTGACAGTGTGCTCTTTTAGCTTTGCCATCCGTGGACAGCTTAGGTGTTAAACAGCTCAGTGGGCTCTCTGCCTTTTCACGTGAGGCACTTGCTTTCCACCAGTGAGAGCAGAAAGTCAGTGTGACAGCCTTTAGTTCACACTCATGTCACCTGAGCTCTTTTTCGGCATCCACGAAAAATCAGGCCAAAGGAGCAAATTGAAGGGTGGTGAATATGGAGGATTTTAACGCAGATGAAAGTGGCTCTCAGTGGGAAAGGGCGCTGGAAGGGGAATGGAGAGTGAAGGTGATCTTTCCCTAGAATCCTCTCTGAAACACCATCACGAAGCTGTCCCTCTGAAATCATGCTGCTTCTCTCTGATATGAAACCACAGTCTCCCATGACCAGATGTCCAATTGCTTCTTCTCTTCTCTGCTCTGCTCTCTGCCATTCAAGTAACTTTTTTGTTTGTTTTTGCTTTGTTTTTTGTTTTGTTTTGTTTTGTTTTTTGTTTGTTTGGCTCACTGCAACCTCTGCCTCCCGGGTTCAAGGGGTTCAAGCAATTATCTTGTCTCAGCCTCCCGAGTAGCTGGGACTTCAGGCCCCCTCCACCACTCGCAGCTAATTTTTGTATTTTTAGTAGAGACGGGGTTTCACCATATAGATTAGGCTGGTCTAGAACTCCAGGTCAGGGGTTTTAATGGGAACAGGGTATGGGGCAGAGTGGGCCACGGGTGGTTTTGGAAAAGGCAACATTCAAATGAGAAAACATGAATGCATGTTCACACTTTGGGCTGCGGTTTTAGATTTGAGGGTGGGGTCTTCGTTTGGGACCCCACCCTTTTTCGGCCTAGAATTCCTCTGCCTCCTGTATCTATCACTTCTACCCACGGTGTGTATGTACATATACATATATATATCTATAACAATTGTTGCTTCTGAGAAGTGGCCATGATAAATCTTTCAGATGTGATTAAAATGTTTTATATTTTGATAAAGGTTGGAGCTACAGAGGTTTTGAATTTGTCAACATTCATTAAAAGGGTAGCTTAAGACTTGTGCATTTCTTTGTAAATATCACCTCAAATACACAAAATAAAAGAGGGACTATTACCATATATTGATTTCTTACTATTTATACACATGCTGAAGCATTTGGGAAAAGTAAACTGATGTCCGAATTTTGAAACTAATAATTCATAAGATAAATTGAAGGACAGATAGGTGGGCTATGTCTATTGAAATAATGAGGTAAAACTTTATTTGTAGAATTTAGATGGTGGGATATGAGTATTCACTGCAAAATTGTGTTAACTGTTTTATAATCAAAACTTTTAATAATAAACCGTTGTTAACAATAAAAACAAAATATGTAATTTGCTTGTAATATCTGGGTCTCATTATTTCCTTCATTTTAAATGTAGAATCTAAAGGTGTGATTGAAAAATTATGATACAAATGAGGTAAGTGAAAAGTCCGCAAAGTAACCTCCTGTACTGCATAGAGTCAAATGTTTGTTGTATTTTGTTGGCTTTATTTTATCATAATTTTAGCTTCTATATATTGTGTGTTTCTCTAATTGTTTCATTTACAAAAATTATGTATTCTTTTATTATTTTCTAATTCTGTTAATGCATTACCTGCTGTGTTTTTAAAATTCTTGTCTTCTAGTAAGTTTTCATTTGTGAAGTGACTTTTTGTGTCTCTAATTTCCACCCCATTCTGATATCTTATTTTCAGATTTACTAATTTTTCTATGTGCTCTAATATTTTTCTTACTTTATTTCAGCTCATTTTGAAATATTAAAGCTATACTTTGTTTCTGTTTGTGTGAATGTTTCCTGACATAATTTTATTATTTGAAATAATATTATTCTAGTCCTTATTCCTTATTTTATTATAATAACCTTGTATTTGATTCAATAGCAATCCTTTGTATTATTCCTTTTGATGTGTAATTTGCCTTTCTGATTTACTGGAACAAAGTATGTGTTTCAATGCCTTTTATAGATTCATAGCTTTACAATTACCTCTTTGGTTCTATTTATAAAGTGTTAAAATTTGTGGCCTCTGATTTCCTAAGACCTCTCAGTTCTCTTTTGGGATCCCACTCTCTGCTATTGAGTGACTCTTTCTTTACTCTTTTTTGTGTCTTTATGGCACCAACAGGATTCTATCTCCAACAATTTCCCTGCAGTATAATATGGGACACCTTTCCAAATGAGCGGGTAATGACTCGTTTTGAGATTTCATGGAACTATATATTTTTTTAGACAATTCGAACCTCACTGTGGATTCTTGCACTCATCCTGAAGTGAAGGCAGTCCAGTTTTAGTTGTGTAAACAGGTTTACTCTACTTTCCAAAGAGAATCTGTTGGCTAATCTGCAGTTTCTCTCTTGTCAAGTATGTCCACCACTTTTTTGAATCTTCTCTCCACACAGATGCTGATATCATGAAAACATGTTCCTTTTCCTTCGATGTGTGTATTTGAATGTTCATAGATATAGCTTGTTATGTACTTTTGTTGTAGATACAGTCCAACAGTTTTGTTTCTAGTATCCAAATTCTCTGATATTTTCATTTTATTAGAAGAAACAAGAAGATTAAAAACTATAGCAGTTGCCATCACTATCTTTCTGTAACACTTATTAGTTTTTTAAAAGTTTTTTTGTTTTTTATTTAAAATTAATCTTTCAATAATTTTATTTATGTATTATATATTAATTTAGACTAATATATGATTTTGTGTATTTGATTTTTAAAAAATTTTCTTCACTTAAAATTTATATTTTACAAGATTTTTTACATGTAAAATTATATAAACCTAACAGTAAAATAATTAAATGATGCCACAGTTACAATACCACATACACAGGGTATAGGAGATACAATTTCCCAGGTTATTTGCTTCTAAAAATTGTTATGAAATGTATTATTTCAGCACCGAATAAACTTAATATTATATACTAATCAGAATGGGCACTGACATCTATGTATGGGGGAAACGAAAACAAAACTGCTGCTAAGTTTTTCTTTTATTTTTCATCTTATAAGTGATACATTTATAATTATAGTAATTTATGAATTATAAATTCAATTTTGTTTTGTACCCTGGCAAATTAATATTAAGTTTTTGAGGTTGACATAAGCTGATTTATTCATTATGTAACGCAATCTTACTGTGAACCTACTTTTTCCAAATCATGTATGTTTGTATGTGCCTGTTTGTGTTTAGTTCTTGTTTTGATTTTTGTACTAGCTATAAAATCTATCCCTTAATCAGTACGAAGCACTATAGATAACACTCCTGAGAAATTCATTAAAACTTACAAATATAGAAAATATGTTTATATGTTAATACTTAAATATACTTTATATATATATTTGCTATGCAGCACAGTGTTTTGATATACATACACATAGTGAACTGGTTACTACAGTCAGGCTTGTTAACATATCCATTTATTTACATAGTTACCATTTTGGGTGTGTGTTTTGTGTCTATGTGTGTCATAAGAATAGTTACAATCTACTATATTATAAGTGTTAAGTGTATAATACAGTATATTATTAACTATAGCCTTCATGCTATACATTAAATATTTACAACTTATTTATCCTACAATTTTAATTTTTACTCTCACCCCATATCCCTCACTTCCAAACTTTGATCAACCAGTATTCTACTTTTCACTTCCATGAATTTGGCTATACTAGAATCCACATATAAGTGAGATCATGCAGTTTTTCTTTCTATGCCTAGTTTATTTCACTTAGCGTAATTTTTCAGGTGTATACCTGTTGTCATAGATGACATAATTTTCTTCCCTTTTGAATTGGAATAATATTGAATTTTAAATTGTGTGTGTGTGTGTGTGTGTGTGTGTGTGTGTAGTTGACCTTTGAATAATGCAAAGGTAAACAATGCTGATGCCCTGCACAATAAAAAAAAAAAAAATCCACATATAACTTTTGGCTCTTTGAAAGCTTAACTACTAATAGCTTACTGTTGAGTGGAAGCCTTATAAATGACATAAAAAATAGATTAACTTGGCCGGGCGCGGTGGCTCAAGCCTGTAATCCCAGCACTTTGGGAGGCCGAGACGGGCGGATCACGAGGTCAGGAGATCGAGACCAGCCTGGCTAACACGGTGAAACCCCGTCTCTACTAAAAAATACAAAAAAGCCGGGCGCGGTGGCGGGCGCCTGTAGTCCCAACTACTCGGGAGGCTGAGGCAGGAGAATGGCGTGAACCCGGGAGGCGGAGCTTGCAGTGAGCTGAGATCCGGCCCCTGCACTCCAGCCTGGGCGGCAGAGGGAGACTCCGTCTCAAAAAAAAAAAAAAAAAAAAAAGATTAACTTGTAATTTGTATGTTATTTGTATTATATATAGTATTTTTACAATAAATTAAGTGTAGACAAAAGACATGGATATTAATAAAATCATAAGGAAGAGAAAATACATTTAGAGTACTGTACTGTACTGTATTTGTTGATACCGTAAGTTTACCATGTCTGTTTACAAGATGAATTGTCTGTCTGAAACTGTGCACAACCACAATTGCAGACCCCAGTCTATGCAGTACATATCAAGCAACTCAACTTTTACTTATAATGTCATGACTTTTCTCTGCTATTTGGGAGCACTTTCAGCATCACTAGTGGCACTTCATAAGGATCTCAGGATATTATTCAAGGCTTACAATATTGGACTAAGCATCATGAAAAATACATAAAACGGAGAGATCACTTTTTGCCGTGAGAAATAATTTACTTCAGATATAAATTGCTCATGCAGAGATCGTGAGGCTTAAATAGTGTTTTAAATGATACAACACTTCAGGTCATCCTAATAGCAAAAGGAGATGTCTAAAAATTATTATAGTACTACAGTAAGTATTATAGTTAAGTTTCAAACTTTCAAAATCTGAAATATTTGCACACTGACATGAAACCAGGACTGGAAAATCTCACACAAACACAAAAACTAATTAAACTTTGTTTTATGCATAAAATTCTTAAAAATATTGTGTAAAATTACCTTCAGTCTATGGGTATAATTCATACATTAAACATAAATGAATTTTGCGTTTATACTGAGGAGCCATCCATAAAATATTTCCTCATGTATATGTAAACATTTGAAAATATTTCTAAAAATCAGAAATCCAAAACACACTAGTACCAACTATTTTGGATAAAGACTACTCAACCTGTATACAGACATGCCTCAGAAATATTGTAAGTTTGGTTCAGACCACTGCAATGAGCAAGTATTACCAAAAAATGAGTCATGCAAATATTTTGGTGTTCTAGGACATATAAAAGTTATGTTTATATTATACTCTAATCTATTAAGTGTACTATTATTCTAAAACAGAGTGTATATATATATATGTTTGTGTGTGTGTGTATATATATACACGCCAATGTATATATCTTAATTAAAAACACTTTATTGCTAATCTCACTTCTGGTATATATCCAAAAGAAAGGAAATCAGTATATAAAAGAGATATTTGCATTCCCATGTTTGTTGTAGCACCATTCACAATAACACAAATTTGGAAGTAACCTAAATGTCCATCAACGGATGAATGAATAAAGAAAATGTGGAACATATACATAATGGAGCACTATTCAGACGTAAAAAAAAGGATGAGATCCTATCATTTGCAACAACGTGGATGGGACTGGATGTCATTATACTAAGTGAAATAAGCCAGACACGGAAAGACAAATATCACGTGTTCTCACTAATTTGCGGGATCTAAAAATCAAAATAATAGAACACATAGATATAGAGGGTAGAAGAATGGTTACCAGAGGCTTGAAAGGAAAGTGGGTAGGTGGGGAGGAGGTGAGATGGTTAATAAATACAAAACAAAAAATTAATTAGAAAGAATGAATAAGACCTAGTATTTGAGAGCACAATAGAGTGACCGAGGCCAATAATACTTTAATTGTAAATTTTAAAATAATTAAAAGAGTATTACTGGATTGTTTGTAACACAAAAGATAAATGCTTCAGCAAATGGATACCCCATTTTAAATAATGTGGTTACTATGCATTGCATGCCTGTAGCAAAATATCTCATATACCACATAAAATATGTATCTAATATGTACCCACAAAAATTAAAATATTTTAAGATCACACTGTATCAAATAAATACATACTATGTATAGCTATTTTTCAGTTAAAATTGCAACAAAATATTAAAGATTACTTGAAAAAACACTTTATTGTTAAAAAATGCTAATGATCATCAGAGAGACTTCAGCAAGTCAGAATCTTTTTTGCTGGTAGAGGGCCTTGCCTTAATGTTGAAGGCAGCAAGCTGATCATGGTCACAGTTGCTGAAGGCTCAGATGACTGTGACATTTTCTTTCTTTCTTTCTTTCTTTCTTTCTTTCTTTCTTTCTTTCTTTCTTTCTTTCTTTCTTTCTTTCTTTCTTTCTTTCTTTCTTTTTTTTCTCTTTCACTTATCCTCCTTTTTTTTTTCCTTTTTTTTTTTTTTCCTCTTCAACTTTTAAGTTCCAGGGTACATGAGCAGGTTGTTCAGGTTTGTTACATAGGTAAACGTATGCCATGATGGCTTGCTGCACAGATCAACTCATCACCTAGGTATTAAGTCAAGCATGCCTTAACTATTCTTCATGATGCTCTCCCTTCACTTGCTGCACCCCACCCGCGACAGGTCTCAGTGTGTGCTGTTCCTCCCCATGTGTTCATGTGTTCTCATTGTTTAGCTCCCACTTATAAGTTTGCTGGGGATAAGGCTTCCAGCTCCATCCATGTCCCTGCAAGGGACATGATCTTGCTCCCTTTTATAGCTGCATAGTATTCCGTGGTGTATATGTACCAGATTTTCTTTATTCAGTCTATCATCAGTGGGCATTTGGGTTGATTTTCTGCCTTTGCTATTGTAAATAGTGTTGCAATGAACATATGTGTGCATGTATCTTTATAAGAGAATAATTCGTATTTTTTTGGGTATATACCCAGAAACAGGATTGCTGAGTTAAATGGTATTTCTGCTTCTAGATCTTTGAGTAATCAACACACTGTCTTCCACAGTGGTTGAACTAATTTACCTTGCAACCAACAGTGTAAAAGTGTTCCTTTTTCTCTGCAACCTCGCAAGCATCTGTTGTTTCTTGACTTTTTAATAATCATAATTATGATTGATATGAGATAGTATATCATTAGGATTTTGATTTGCATTTCTCTAGTGATCAGTGATGTTGAGCTTTTTTTCATATGTTCTTTGGGTGCCTGAATGTCTTCTTTAGAGAAGTGTCTTTTAATGCCCTTTGCCCATGTTTTATAGTTGTGTTTTTGTTTTCTTAAATTTAAGTTTCTTGTAGACTCTGGATATTAGACCTTTGTCAGATGGACAGATTGCAAAGATTTTCTCCCATTCTGTAGGTTGTCTGTTCACTCCGATGATAGTTTATTTTACTGTGCAGAAGCTCTTAAGTTTAGTTAGATTCTATTTGCCAATATTTGCTTTTGTTACAATTGCTTTTGTTACAATTGCTTTTGGCATGTTTGTCAGAAAATCTCTCCCCGTGCCTATGTCCTGAATGGTATCACCTAGATTTCTTGAAGGGGTTTTATAGTTTTGGGTTTTGCTAAGTCTTTAATCCATCTTCAGTTAATTTTTGCATACGGTGTAAGGGAGTGGTCCAGTACCAATTTTCTGCATATGGCTAACCGGTTCTCCCAGCACCATTTATTAAATAGGAAAGGCTTTCCCTATTGCTTGATTTTGTCAGGTTTGTCAAAGATCAGATGTTTGTAGGTGTGCAGTCTTATTTCTGAGTTCTCTATCCTGTTCCAGTGGTCTATGTGTCTGTATTTGTGCCAGAACCATGCTTTTTTGGTTGCTGTAGGCTTGTAGTACAGTTTGAACTCAGGCAGCTGTGTCTACGTGTGTCATAAGAATAGTTATAATCTGCCATATTATTAAATTTTAAATGTATAACACAGTATTATTAACTATAGTCCTCACGCTCTACATTAAATATTTACAACATATTTATTCTACAATTTTAATTTTGACTATCTCCCCATATCCCTCACTTCCAAGCTTCTGTCAACCAGAATTCTTTCTGATTAGGATTGTCTTGGTTATACAGGCTCTTTTTTGGTTCCACATGAATTTTAAAATAGTTTCTTCTAATTCTGTGAAAAATGTCAATGGTATTTTAATGGGAATAATATTGAATGTATGAGTTACTTTGGTCAGTATGGCCATTTTCACAATATTGATACATTCTATCCATGAGCATGGAATGTTTTTCCATTTGTTTGTGTCCTCTCTGATTTCCTTGAGCAGTGGGTTGTAGTTCTCCTTGAAGAGGTCCTTTACTTTCCATCTTATCTGTATTCTTAGGTATTTTATTCTTTTTGTAGCAATTGTGAATGAGAGTTCATTCATGATTTGGTTCTCTGCTTGCCTGTTTTTGGTGTATAGTAATGCTAGTGATTTTTGCACATTGATTTTTGTATTCTGAGAATTTGTGGAAGTTCTTTTTAGCTTAAGAAGTTTTTGGGCTGAGATTACAGGGTTTTCTAGATACAGGATCATGTTATCTGCAAACAAAGACAATTTAACTTCTTCTCTTCCTATTTGAATACCTTTTACTTCTTTCTGTTGCCTGGCTGTGCTGGCCAGAACTTCCAGTACTGTGTTGAATAGGAGCGGTGAGAGAGGGTATACTTGTCTTGTGCTGGTTTTCAAGGGGAATGCTTCCATCTTTTGCCCATTCCATATGATAGTGACTGTGCGTTTGTTACATATATTATATTGAACTATGTTCCTTCACCACCTAGTTTACTGAGAGTTTTTACATGAAGGGATGTTGAATTTTATTGAAGAACTTCTCTGTGTCCGTTTTAGATAAACATGTGGTTTGTGTCTTTAGTTCTGTTTATGTTATGAATTACATTTATTGATTTGCATATACTGAACCAAACTTGCATCCTGGGGATGAAGCCAATTTGATGGTGGTGCATAAGCTTTTTGATGTGCTGTTGGATTCAGTTTGTCAATATTTTATTGTGGATTTTTGCATTGATGTTCTTCAGAGATATTGGCCTCAAGTTTTCTTTTTTTAATTGTATCTGTGCCAGGTTTTGGTATCAGGATAATGCTGGCCTCATAAAATGAGTTAGGGAGGTGCCCCTCCTTTTCAAGTGTTTGGAATAGGTTCAAAAGAAATGGTACCAACTCCTCCTTGCACCTCTGGTAGAATTCAGTTGTAAATCCATCTGGTCCTGGCCTTTCTTTGGTTAGTAAGCTATTTATTACTGCCTCTATTACAAACTCATTATTGGTCTATTCAGCAATTCCATTTCTTCATGGTTCAGTCTTGAGAGAATGTGTGAATCCAGGAATGTATCTGTTTCTTCTAGATTTTCTAGTTTATGTGCATAGAGGTGTTTATAGTATTTTCTGATTGTTGTTTCTATTTCT
The DNA here is from genome assembly GCF_043159975.1 of Macaca nemestrina. Classification (NCBI taxonomy): domain Eukaryota; kingdom Metazoa; phylum Chordata; class Mammalia; order Primates; family Cercopithecidae; genus Macaca; species Macaca nemestrina. Next base: position 44,668,347 of record NC_092140.1, read on the forward strand.
ATAGGGTCAGTGATAATATCCTCCTTATCATTTCTGATTATGTCTATTTGCTTCTTCTCTCTTTTCTTCTTTATTAGTCTAGATAGTGGTCTATCTATTCAAATGATTTTTTTCAGAAAAACAGATCCTGGATTCATTGATTTTTGAAGGGTTTTTCATGTTTCTATCTCTTTCAGTTCTGCTCTGATCTTGGTTATTTCTTGTCTTCTGCTAGTTTTGGCTTTATTTACTCTTTGTTCTCTAGTTCTTTTAATTGAGATGTTAAGTTGTTGTCTATAGATTTTTATAGCTTTTGGATGTGGGCATTTAGTGCTATAAATTTCCCTCTTAACACTGTATTAGCTAAATCCCATATATTCTGGTATAATGTCTCTTTGTTTTCATTAGTTTCAAGTAACTTCTTAATTTCTGCCTTAATCTCATTATTTACCCAGCAGCCATTCAGCAGCAGGTTGTTCAATTTCCATGTAGGTTTTGAGTAAGTTTCTTAATCTTGAGTTCTAATTTGATTGTGCTGTGGCCTGAGAGACTGTTATGATTTCAGTTCTTTTGCGTTTCCTGAGGAGTGTTTTACTTTCAATTATGTGATCAATTTTAGAATAAGTACCATGTTGTGATGAGAAAAAAAGTATACTGCGTTTTGTTTGTTTGTTTGTTTGTTTGTTTTTTGGAGGGGGGTGGTGGAGACTGACAGTTTTTAAAAATTAAACAACAATGAAGTTTACCATATTGATCGACTCTTTCTTTCGTGAAAGATGTCTTTGGAGCATGTGATGCAATTTGAAAGCATTTTACCTGCAGTATAACTTCTTTCAAAATTTGAGTCTGTCCTCTCAAATCCTGTTGCTGCTTTATCTACTAAGTTTATATAAGACCCTACTATAACTTCTAAGTTATATAAACTTAGTAGTTTATATAATCTACTAAGTTTATATTTTATCTTTTTTAATGACTTTCAAAGGATCTTTGCCAGGGTAGATTCCATCTCAGAAAACTTTCTTTTCTCATTCATAAGGAGCAACTTTACATCCATTGAAGTTTTATCATTCGATTGTAGCAATTCAGTCGTAACTTCTGGCTCTACTTCCAATTCTATTTCTCTTCCTACTTCCACATTGTCATTTACCTCTCCCACTAAATTGTTTTGTTTTTAATTTAAAAATATTTATTTATTGTGGGTACATAGTAGATTTATATATGTATGGGGTACATAGGTATTTTGATACAGACATGTAATTTGTAATAATCACATTCAGGGTAAATATGGTATCCATCACTTCAAGCATTAATCCTTTCTTTGTGTTACAAATAATCCACTTATACTCTTTTAGTTATTATAAAATGTACAACAAATTATTGTTGATTGTAGTCACCTTGTTCTATCAAATAATAGATCTTATTAAACTCTTTAAAGTCATCCATGAGGCTTGGAGTCTACTTTTTCTAAACTCCTGTTAATGTTGATATTTTGAACAACTCCTGAGAATAACATAACTTCTTAATGGCATCTATAAACCTTCCCAGAAGATGTCAATTTTCTTTTCCCAGAGGAATTACTATATATGAGAGTTCTAGTATTAAAAAGGTTATTTGTTGAATGATAAACCTTGAAAGCTAAAATTCTTGAGCCACAGACAGCGAATGGATGTTGGTTAGAAGGCATGAAAACAACATTAGTTTCCTTGTTCCATCTTCATCAAAGCTGTTGGATGACTAGATGCATTGTCAATGAGCTGTATTGTTGTGAAATAAATGTTTATTTCTTAGGAGTAGATCTCAACAGTGGGCTTAAAGTAAGCCAAGCTGTAGACAGATGTACTGTCATCCATGTTTTGTTGCTCTGTTTTTAGAAAGCATAGGCAGAGTAGATTTAACATAATTCTAAGGTCTCTAGGATTTTCAGAATGATGATGAGCATTGGCTTCAACTTAAAGTCACCACTGTAAGTTCTCCCTTACAGGAGAGTCAGCCTGTCTTTGAAGCTTTGAAACCAGGCATTGACTGCTCCTCTTTAGTCCTGAATGCCCCAGACTGTATCTTCTGACAACATAAATCTGTTTCATCAACATTGAAAAAAATCTGCTGTTTAGTGTAATCACTTTTACCAATCGATCATCTTTGCTACTCCTTCTGGATAACATGCTGTTATCTACATCAACACTTCAAGGTTTAACTTGCACTTTTGTGTTATGCACATGGTTTCTTTCATTAAACCTCAGGAACCAAACTTTACTAGCTTTAAATTTTTCTTCTGCAGTTTCTTTAGCTTTCTCACCCTTCATAGAATAAAAAGAGTTAAAGCCTTGCTCTAGATTAAGGTTTTGGCTTAAGGAAGTGTTGTGACTGGTTTTATCTTCTATCCAGGCTACTGAAACATTCTCCATATCAGCAATAAGGCTGTTTCTCTTTCTTATCATCTATGTGTCCACTAAAACAGCATTTTTATTTCCTTCAAGAGATTTTCTTTTGCAGTTGGAACTTGGCTACTTATCTGACACAAAAGATCTAGCCTACCTTGGCTCTCAGCATGCCTTCGTCACTGAACTTAATCATTTTTAGTTTTTTTTTTTTAATTTTTTTTTTGAAGTGGGAGAGGTATAACATTGTAGAGTTTCTAATTGACCTAATTTCAGCATATTATAATATTTGTTTCTTTCAGCAAATAAAGGGTCCAGAGAGTAAAGAGAGATATGAGGGTATAGTGGTCAGTGGAGCAGTCAAAAGATATACATCATCAATTCAGTTCACTCTTTTATATGGATGTGTGTCATGGCATCCCAAAACAATTTTATTAGGAACATCAAAGATTACTGATTACATATGACCCTTGTGATGGTTAATATTGAGTGTCAAGTTGATTGGATTGAAGGATGCAGAGTATTGTACCTGGGTGTGTCTGTGAGGGTGTTGAAAGGAGATCAACATTTGAGTCAGTGGGCTGAGAGAGGCAGACACACCCTCAATCTGGGTGGGCACCATCTAATCAGCTGCCAAGGTGGCTAGGATCAAAAGGGGCAGAAGAACGTGGGAGGACGGACTGGCTGAATCTTCTGGCCTTCGTCTTTCTACCATGCTGAATGTTTCCTGCCCTCGAATATCAGACTCCCAATTCTTCATCTTTTGGACTCGTGGACCTACTCCAGTGGTTTGCCAGAGGCTCTAGGACCTTCAGCCACAGACCGAAGGCTGCACTGTCGGCTTCACTATTTTGGAGATTTTGGGAATCGGACTGGCTGCCTTGCTCCTCAGCTTGCAGATGACTTATTGTGGGATTTACCTTGAGATCATGTGAGTCAATACTCTAATAAACTCCCTTTCATATATACATCTATCCTCTTAGTCCTGTCCTTCTAGAGAACCCTGGCTAATACAATCATAACAGAAAATAATATTGAAAAAATAAAATATTGTGACATTTACTAGTAGGTGACAAAAACATGAAGTGAGCATGTGCTGTTGGAAAAATGTTACCAATGGACTTGCTTGACACAGGTTTGCCACAGCTTTCAATTTGAAAAATCACAAAAACTATGAAACACAATAAAATGAGATATGCCTGGACATATAATCCTATTTTCTTTATTCATGAATCATTTGATGGACACAGGTTTTTTTCTAAGTATTGGCTATTGTGAATAATGCTATGGATATTGGACAGCAGCTGCTTCCATGAGACAGTGATATTATTTTCTTTGGAAAATGCATACATATATATATATATATAGAGAGAGAGAGAGAGAGAGAGAGAGACGCACACACACATATATATGTAGTGTTTATTAATTGTAGGATTAATTGACAAAGTAAAATACAGTAGACCTTGTGCAGTCCATGATAAAATGTGTTTTTTTGTCAAATGAATAGGTTATTTTTGTGTGAGGAAAGTCATAGAGTGCCAAAAAGGGCATATGAGATGTCACTGCATCATAGTGTTATATATTTTAAAATATATTTAGTTGCAATCGTAAACATAAAATACTACCAATGTTTCCATAAAAAATAACACATTTTGAATGTATAATATTAAGTAGGGAATTGCAGTCACTGATTAAATCTCAAGAAATTTTGTTTTTTATTTTTATTTTTATTTACTTATTTTTTTTGAGATGGAGTCTTGCTCTGTTGCCCAGGCTGGAGTGCAGTGGCATGATCTCGGCTCACTGCAAGCTCTGCCTCCTGGGTTCACACCATTCTCCCACCTCAGCCTCCCAAGTAGCTGGGACTACAGGCGCCCGCCACCACGCCTGGCTGATTTTTTGTATTTTTAGTAGAGATGGGGTTTCACCGTGTTAGCCAGGATGGTCTCGAACTTCTGACCTCATGATCTGCCCGTCTCAGCCTCCCAAAGTGCTGGGATTACCGGTGTGAGCCACCATGCCTGGACTGTTTTTTATTTTTTATGTTTCGTATAATTTTTCTAAATGTTAGACACCAGGATTGAAAATAAAGAGTTAAAATAGTCCTAAATCAGAAACTAAACAGTATTTTATTAACTAAATATTATCCAACTTTACATATCAAATTGTTACGTTAAACGGAAGTACTGGTTTTTTAAATGTTTCAATGATACTTATGTTGGGATAATAATTTTTTAGAGAATTCCAACAATCATGGGCAAAGTTAATACTGTTTTTTAAAAATGTTTTTTAAATAGAGTATTTTTGAAATTCAAATATCGCTGTTCTTTAACGTATCTTGAGATTTTGCAAATGCATTAGCATTTTAATGGTACATACTGTGGAATAAAATTCATATTATAATGAAAATTATATTTACTGCAGTTAAGTACTGAGAAATGTAGTAATTAGAAATAAATCACTTCAAATTATGCCGCTTCTTACACTTATGTGCTTGATTACTTTTTAATATGTGACATCATTCCAGCAGTTCTTGCTTCTTCATTAGTGTATTCAAATTTGATGTTTCCTTTACAGAGCATGTGTGTAATTTAGTACTAGGTTATAAATTTTAGAAAATTAAGTTCTATGTTCATTAAGTCTGAACATTATGATAAATGAAAGACTTTTGAGTCTTTAATGATATATGAACTAACCAACAATGAGCTTATTTTCAAGATTTGCCTTTGTAAAATATTATATCAGAGAAGAAATTAAGAAACTATTGCCAATATCTTTGTGATTTTCCTCCTGTGTGTGCTCAAACTATTCCTCCATAGAAGACTATTCCATATAGATGGCATATATATATGCCATATATATATATATATATATGCCATATATATATATATATATATGCCATATATATATATATATATATGTTTCTGAACCTCATAAAATAAATCTCATTTGTGATAAAGATTTCAGTTATTGGTTTATAAGAAAATTAAAGGTCCTTGTATAATACAGTTTTCTTACAGATAAGATTGAAATATAGAATGTAAGATGATAAAATAATCGATACAGGTTTTGAAAAAAGAATTTGAACTGATGAAGAAGTTATTTATTTATTTATTTATTTATTTATTTATTTATTTATTTTATTTTTATTTATTTATTTTTTTTGAGACTGAGTCTGGCTCTGTCGCCCAGGCTGGAGTGCAGTGGCCGGATCTCAGCTCACTGCAAGCTCCGCCTCCCGGGTTTACGCCATTCTCCTGCCTCAGCCTCCGGAGTAGCTGAGACCACAGGCGCCCGCCACCTCGCCTGGCTAGTTTTTTGTATTTTTTTTTTAGTAGAGACTGGGTTTCACCGTGTTAGCCAGGATGGTCTCGATCTCCTGACCTTGTGATCCGCCCGTCTCAGCCTCCCAAAGTGCTGGGATTACAGGCTTGAGCCACCGCGCCCGGCAGAAGTTATTTAAAAAAAATCAAAAGATGTACCATCATGGAAGTTAAGAGAAAAAGATAGTGCCAAGGTTTAATAAACTAACAGTGGTAAAAAATTATTCATTAAATCAGTGTTTTTCTTTTTTTTTTTTTTTTTTTTTAACTAAATCATTTCTTCCATATGTCATGTTCTGTGTCCTGGAGATAAAGCAGTGAATAAGACAAATCCCTTTCTCTCAAGAAACTTATTCTCTCACTACGGAAGAAAACAAAAATAAAGAATAAGTTAACACATACTATGTAAGATGGTGGTAAATCCCATGAAGAAAATGTAGAGGAAGTGAGTTACAGTGTCTTGGGATAAAGAAGCTTACTCTTGTGGTTAGGCAGAGAGGGGAGGGCTTACTCTTAAAGCATATTTTGGGAGAAACCTAAAGAAAGTAAGAGAGAAAATTATGTTCATAACTGAGCACGTTTTTAAGACAGAGAGGATATCAACTGCAAAGTTTCTGAGTCAGGAAATGGCTTCTCAAACCTCCAGGAGAGTAAATTTGTAGTTAAGCAAACTAGATGTGAAATGATTTGAGATTAAGGTAAAAACGATAGTGGGATGTAAGATCATATCAGACTTTAAAGGCCATGCTACAGAATATGGATATTATTTTCAGTGAGTTGTAAATCCAAAGGCATATTTCAGCAGAGAAGATCAAAATATGACTTTCTTTATTTTCAAAAAAGTATTCTGATGCTGAATTGAGAATAGACTGTGTAGTAAGCTGAGAAAGGAGGCAAATACACCATTTGTGTACACTTTTCTTTCATCTGATGTGCTTTGCACTAGGTCTTAGTTTTGGAGGTAGTAATAAATGCTTGGACTCAGCATGTATTTTGAGGCAGCCCTGAACATTTTGCTGAAGTATTGCATAGAATTATATGTATTCTGAGTGGATTATAGATATTGATTAATATTAATTGAAATGGTTTCAGATTTTAAAATATTATTTATTTATTGATGCATTGTATTAATTTTTATCGTGTGTAATAAACATTTAAAACATTTCTTATTTATTGGAATCCACATCAATTAATATTTTCTTAATTGTATAAATTACAAATAATTATCATGTTCAAGGAGAGCTTTCTTTAATTTAAGCAATCTAACTCACTGAATTTATAAAATTGTAATCTAAAGTAAATATCCTCAAGATTTTACTTAGCTTGCATAGGCTCCTTGTAATTGAATTAATTATGTTAACTATTGGAAGGATGAAATATAAATATACTGCATACTATCTTTCTGACCCTGAACAATTCTGAAACATTAAATTGAGAATCAACCTGAAACCTTCAGGAAAAAACTACTAAAGAGTTGGGATAAATTAGTAAAGTCATCTCAATGAGATTTAAATTTAAAGAAGAAAATGAAAAAAAAAATAGTTTTTTACGTGTTAAAAACAGCTGCTTTGGTTTTAAAACTAAATTTATTCATCTAAAAAGGGTGTGTCAGAATGTCTTATTTAAACACACTTTTACTATGATCTAACAGTGTGGCATATTTCTAAATAAACTATCACTCATCTTACATTAATAGATAATACCATGTCCTATTGATAGGTAAAATCGACTTGTACTTTGTTCTTATAAGATTATTTGGAAAAAATTATGTTTAACATTAAATTCATTTATTCATGCATTCATTCACTTCCCTCTCTTACCTACTTACTGAATTCAATCTGTTTGAGGTACTATCTTCTCCTCTGAAGACATGTAATATCAAATGCACACACATTGTGTGTGTACATGTATGTATATGTGTGTATGTATACATATGTTTACACACACATACACACACACACTCTCCCACTTTTAATTCTGTGACTTTAATAGAATATAGTAAAAATAGAATCAATGCTTAAAAATTCTAGAGACTGGTGCAGACTCTGGTTTGCCTGTCTGTTGACTTAGAGTCTTCTTGGAAATTCTAAAAACCCACTCCTGTGTCAAAGACTTTGCACTGCCTATTCTTTCCATCTTGCAAACTTTCCTTCTGTTATTAACATAATTTTCTGTCTTGCTTACTTCAGGTTTCTCTAAACTATGCTAAGAGAGAGGCCTTCCCTCTCTATTCTATCCACAACATGAAGCTGTCTTACCCCTAAGATAATCCTTTAAATTATATATATATATATATATATAATTTTAACATATATGTGTTATAATATTATGATATCTATATAACATAAAAGGTGACATATCAGTTCTAATTTGCTTCTAGCTTTAGATTTTAAAGCCAAATATATAGCATATGTCACAGCAATGAAGGTTTTAGATTGATAAATATTTTTAGGATTATCATCTAAAATATTCAGTCAATCAGTATTTTCAGGGATAAATTTGAAAAATATTGATTTTAATAAACGCCTCCAAAATTTTCACACTCTTGAAATTTGAAAAGACCTGACTAAGCTTTTAAGACTAAAAGCCTAAAATCTCCCTCTCTACCACACACACCTCTTTGAATTTAACAGAACATTCTAAAAATAAAGTCAGTGCTTAGTAATTTTAAAAACTGGTTTAGACTAGAAAGATGTAGTAAAGTCAGGGCCTGGTTGGAATATTGAATCTTACTCATAACATTCACATTGGTTTTTTTTTTTTTTTTTTCCAGATTTCTATCTTCTGGTTTCCAAACCTTAATCAGAGCAAACCAGGAAGATAGTTTGAGAAACTAGTGAAGTTACGTATGGAGGTCTCTAATGCCATGACTGGTAATCTTTCTCTCTGGCTAGCTCAATTCCTTCTTAAAAAGGCTATATATAGACAATGCTGAAGCCAAGGAAATTGCAGGTACATTACTTTCCTGGGATTGTCACTCACAATTGCTCACACAAAATGTTTGATTAGCACTAATAAAAGCTTTTATCTATTCATGAATCCATCTATCCATTCATATATCTACCCCGCTAATCATTTAGCCATCCATGTACCCATTGATATATCCATGAATCCAAGCATTCATACATTTAGTCATATATTATATTTAATGCTGATTCATGGCCAATTTCAATCCAATTTCTATGATTAATATATTTTCTTTTTGCTATTGACTGCTATCTTCTGTCTTCTAGATTTCCATTTCCTGTGCACTTCCTAATTCATGTAGATATACATGTTTTCTTGGACAAAGGTATATTAAGTATTCTTAACAATACAGGATGCTTCCCTGACCAGTACTATATGAAAGAAGGAAACAATTAGTATTCTGGTGTAGTTGGATTACTGTATTTTCTTCTAGGAATTCCTAAGTGTAAGTTAATATTGTCAAAACATACTGTCAGCATTTACAAATTCTGAATTATAGCATGATTACTATTTTTTGGGGAGCGATTAATCCTCTCATCCCTCATGCGTGTATCTTAAAGTCGTAGTTTCACTGTATGTCTGTGGGATTTCTGTTGAGGATGTTATCCAATTATAAAGCATTTGGAGAGGAGTTTTGAAAATAGAATATGTGAAAAAATGTTTCCCAAATTTTCAACTTAATAAAAATATATCTCCCGTTTTGAATATGTAGGATAACTTGCTAAAATTTAGTCATGGTTTAATATTTCACAATTTAAAATGTAGTCATGATTTAAAATTTCATAATTAATAGAATATTCTCAGAAGATCCAATAAAGTTGATATACAAGTAAATATTTTTAATAAATTTATATCTAATTATCAAATTTATGCATTAAATGTGTCTACTTCAGCCATATGTCTATCATTTTGAAAATACTAAGAGTATTCTCATTTATTTGAGAACAGAAATCTTAAAAAACAGAATAAGAAAAGCACAGACAGTTGGAGGAAAGGATTGGATATAAAACAAAATACATTATAGTAACTGAAATTTAACATAATCATACTTGTGTTAAAAAAAATGTTTGGCACTCTATTGAAATAAAATTCTGAAACTGGCAGGTGGCTTGGACAAGATGAAGTTTGGCCAGATATAAAATTTTTGGAGTTAGTAAAATACATAAGAAAGTTCAGGGGCATGTCCCACACTTACAAGTGCAGTAGTTCAGAACAGCAAATAAGTCAGTTTCTCTCTCAAGAATTCTCTTTCAACACGAGGCATTTGGCTGTCTAGCAAATCTTATTTACTTAAACTGCATCACAGTATAAATTGAGATATATTTTTAATCTCTTCACTTTTATTGGTTAATCACTATGATGTATTCACAAAACTTTGCTATGAGAGTATTGAAAAAACATTATAGTATATTATGTTCAGTATAAAATGTTTAATAGTTAGAAATATAATTTACTAATAAAAAAGAACAAATGAACTTACTTACTAGAGAATAACACCAAGAGTCATAGTACAGAACTATAAAATCTTTAAAAGTAATTTTATGCTAAAATAAGTAAGAGGTTCGTATATCACAAATTAGAATAAAAATTAGCTTTAGGAAAAATATTTTATTTAAATTCATATTAAATATTTTTGTACTGAGTCCTTCAATTCATTTTAAGAACAATTAAGATAATATTTAAATTAAGGCAAATATTTACTGAGTACTTGTTTTAATATTATAATTATACAATTTTTCAATTTAAATTTATAACTAATATGTGAATAGACACTAATAATCTGGCATTTAAATAAACATTTAGTTTCATAATATTGTGATGTTAGGGGCTGAACATTTTCCTTCTCCATCTGAATTCAAAACAAATCGTAATAGGAGAAAAATAAATAAAAAGCAAATAATTAGCTTTACCAAAGATAAAATGTATCAGAAAATATAACTTTAATTCTGAGATTGTAAATCCTCACCAATAACTTATCAAACTCTATGCTGTTAGATTAACCCGCCAATAAGGAATATTGTATCTTTGTTGTGCAATATATACATAGGTTTGTACTTCAATGATGATAATGCTGGTGATAGTGTTGGTGATTATGCTAGTGGTAGTGAATAATTAGATTGGTAGTACAGAACAGTGAATACTAAGAGATATTTGATGTGCTAGTGTTAAGAAAATTGCATAAAGTTAAAATAAGATACCCTGGATTAAAGTTAAACTTAACTGCTGAAAAACTGAAGGTGAAATAAATTACGGACACAAGCTAGAAAATTTAACAGTTATTTTTGCTTAGCTAAAATGTCTACATAAGGCAAAGAAACTCCATCTCTTGTGATTCATGATTTGTAATTTTCATAATTTACATTAGTAACTATTTGTAACCCAGTTGCTTTTTGAAATTACAAAGCAATACTTCAATACAACCAGTAACTGTGTACAACACCTACAAACAGAGGTTAAAATATAGTGAACTATTATTTAGAATTTTTTGACTAAATTAAAAGATATATAAATATTTTAGGTTTGGAGTTTTAAAAGAAGCTCATTTTTACATTTAGAAAACTAACGCATAATCTAGGACAATAATTTCACTATGCCTGCTTTGCATTCTAGGATAGCCTTTTGTGTTGAAAAGCAGCAAGATGGAAATTAATGCTAAAACAGAAACGGAAAATAAAAAAGATCAGCACCAGAACTATGAAATATTTACTGATAAGTGAATAACTGGACTGATGGTGTGTATCTTTCCTGGTTAGTGTCAATAAAATGAGGGCATTGCTAAAAGCTAAGACTTGTCAATGGATAAGAAACATTGTAACCTACTGCATACAGTTCTACAAGGATTTGGTCTGTAAAAGTGGCTAATTACATGGAAAGGGTGTGCTTGTTTACATTATCTTTAGAATTTTTGTTTGTTTGTTTGTTTGTTTTTGAGGCGAAGTTTCACTCTTTTTGTCCAGACTGGAGCGCAAATGGCACGATCTCTGCTCACCGCAACCTCCGCCTCCCTGGTTCAAGCAATTCTCCTGCCTCAACCCCCCGAGTAGTTGTGATTACAGGCGACTGCCACCACACCCAGCTAATTTTTGTATATTTGGTAGAGACGGAGTTTTACCATGTTGATCAGGCTGGTCTTGAACTTCTGACTTCAGGTGATTCACCGGCCTCTGCCTCTCAAAGTGCTGGGATTAAAGGCGTGAGCCACCATGCCCGGCCCCATCTTTAGAATTTTAACTGGATTTTTATGCTTTCTATTTTCTCCTAGAAAAAAGGTTTTATTTTTTAAACATTTACCCCAACTTCTGTCACTATTCAAATATTTCCTAAGAATTAAAGGTTGAAAATAAGGTTCATATTTTAGACACCAGCTCCAACTAAAAGTCATATATATGCAAAGCAAGAAGTCCGTAATGAAAATACAGATTTTCTGTGTAAAAATATGATTTCATTATCTTTCTTCGCCTTTACACCCCATCCATTATGCTGCTAATCTTCCTGAATGTTTTATCTCAGGACCACAGCAGACTCAATATTCACTTACCCAGGCTTGGTATTGGACTGCCATTCTTTAACTTCACCTGCTTTCAGAATTCTCAGTAGTTAAAAATGAGCACCTCTTCAAAAAAAAATTCCTTATTTGAAACTTTTCAAATTAAATGGCATAGTTTCATTCCATTCAACCAGTAAATTTTACATAAGGAAGCAGTAAAGAGAAGAGAGCAAAAGTTATGTTGTAGTTGTGGATTGTGCTTGTACATTCTCAGTGAAAAATCCACAAACCTATTAATTTACAAATAACTTATTTAACTCTTAAATTAATAGGTCCCATCCTAAGCACACTAAATCAGATAAAGATACAGATGCAAATATAGATACATGTACTACTTATTAATTATTCATTCCTGAAAAATCTCTATAACTCTTGCAGCCTTTTCTCTGACAAAAAATTATCAATTTCTTTCAAGACCAGTCTATTTAATAGTAGAGCTATTAAATATGAACCTTATATCTGAGAGTTAAACTATCTTTCCTACAGTGCTTCCAATGTTCTTTGGTATGCAGTTGTCCCTTGCTATCGTGCTGTGGTCTGACTGTCCGTCCCAAATTTATATATTGACATCCCAATCTCCAAGGTAATGATATCAGAAAGTAAGACCTTTGAGGAAGTACAGTCTTCATGAATTGGATTAATGATCTTATAAAAGAGACCCAGGAGAGCTAGCTAGTCCATTCCACCATGCAAGAACACAGCAAGAAGGTGCTATGAGGAATAGGCCTTCATTAGACACTGAATCTGCTGGCACTTCGACATTGGATTTCTCAGCCTCCAGAACTGTAAGAAATCAACGATTTTTGGTTATAAGCCAACCAATTTATGGTATTTTGCAATAGCAGCTCAAGCAAAGATACTTCATATATGTATCATATAAAGGACCTATTATGTATGTATGTATAAGTTATGCTTATGTAAGTATATAACTATTTAAGTTATATAACATATTCACATGCTATGTTATATTTATATTAGTTATATGATACATATTTATATGCTATATATGTTTATATGTTATATTACAATATGTTTATGTAATATATGTATATATGCAATATGTATCTATATCATACTTAGGAATAGAAAATATTTAAGTGTCCTTGCAGGCATTAATAATCACCTTCAACAATTTTCATGTTTTTTCCTATAAAAATTGTAACGCTTTTAATGTCTAAAATTAATGTCAATTCTCAAAGCACCATGTATTTGTCCTATGTGAAATATTATCTCTCCTCTTATAGGAGGAATAAATGTATATATAGTATTTCTATTGCTAGTCATTGTGAAAAACTTAATATGTCTGTAGCAAATAACTTATCTATATTGTCATATCCTTCAATCTTAGAGAAAAATAAGAGCTAAAAAGCATGTAGTCCAATTTCATTTCCTATGCATAAATATTCTTTTCGTTATTCCCAGTAAGTATGAGCCAATCACCCTTAAACATTTCAGAGACTATCCTGTTATAAAATGGAATGAATGCATGCTTTAGAATTATCGTCAACTGTGCTTCAATTCTAGCTCTCTCACTTATTGACTGGGGGTTTCAGGAAATTTATTCCTCATGAAAAATCTTCAATATTCACTTGGAACTAATAATACCCAAAATATAGACTGTATTGGTTACTAAATGAGATAAAAGGGATAAAGTTCTGATATTATTCCTGGAGCTCAAGTAACTGTTGCCTTTCTTCTTTTGTCAACAATTTGCTAATAAGTGGAAAATAATAATGTTTTTAGGTATTCCACACATTCCAGTCATGAATTTAAATACTGTAGTGATAAAGTGTAGTGACATTTAATAACTTATGTTTGCTTCCCTTGGGTCATTAGTTATTAAATCCACACCTTTCAATGGAGGTCATAGTTTGCTTCCTATCCCTGTTCTTCTACCACAGTTAAATGTCTACCTGTGATTAAAACAGCTGTTCTCTATGCAAATTTACCATCACTACATTAATTATAAAAACAATGAATGAAAGTAAAATAAATTTGTCTTATTAGTTACAAGCCAGTTCTCAATTCATGTTGACACTATTTTAAATAAGTAAAGCTGTAAATCTTGCAAACAAGTGTCTCAAAGGGTAATGAGAAATTTAAATTGTTATGCATAATTTGAAATATATTACATATGTTATATACATAACATATAATTCATACATATTGTATTTAAAACATATACCACATCTAATACGGAGATATCTTGGCTACCCTTCACACAGTTTCTCCCAAGAGAAACATTTTTTAAAACTGTAGTACAATATCACAATGAGGGTATTGACATTGATACAGTCAATACTCAACAGTTTGATAATCTATTGTATTGCCTTTTTATAGCCACAACGACTTCACTCTCCCTCCATTCCTGACACTTGGAAATCTACATTCCATTGGTATATTATTACAATTTTAATAATATCATACACATGCAGATATATTAATATTAGTGTTAGTGAGTAACATCTGGGATTGACTTTTTTCATTCAGTATAGTCTCCTGGAAATTCATTCATTATGTATATTAACAGTTTATTAATTTTTATTGTTGAGGACTTACATAATATAGATATTATAGTTTTTGTAACTCTTTATCTGTTGTAGGACATCTTTGTTTTTTTCTGCTATGAACATTTCTGTACATTTTTTTGTGTGTGAACATTAAGTTTTCATCTCTTTGAAAAAATGCCAAAGAGTGTAATTGTTAGGTTGTATAGTTGCTGCATGTTTAAGCTGACAACAAATTTCTTTTTGTTGTCAGACTTTGTTGTAGACTGTTTTGCAGAGTAGCTGTACCATTTTATATTCCCATCAGCAATGTAGAATCAATTCAGTTTCTCTCCATCCTCCCCCCATTTGATGTTGTCACTATTTTTATTTTAGACATTGTTATAAGTGTGTATTGTTATCTCACTGGAATTTTACTTTTTATTTCCTTTATGGCTAACAACGTTGAATATTTTCTCATGGAGTCATTTGCTTTGCCACTCATATATTCACTTTGGTAAAATATGCATTTATAATTTTTCCCTTTTTCTTAATGTTTTGCTTATGTTTTCACTGTTCAGTTTTGAGAATTCTTTATATCTTCTAGATTACTAGTTCTTTGTCAAATATTTGTTTTTCAAATATTTATTCCCAATGTCTTCTTTTATATTTATTTTATTGTATATATTTGAGGTACACAACATCATATATTGATGTGGATAGATATAGGAAAATGATTGCTACAGTCAAACAAATTTACATATCTGTCATCCTTTATAGTTATTGTGTGTGTATGTATGTGTGTTAAAAGCACCTAAAACATACTGTCGGCATATTTTCAGTATTCATTACAATAACATTATTTTAAAATTATTCATTTATTTTCATAGATTTTTTGGGGAGAGGGTGGTGTCTGGTTACATGAGTAAGTTCTTTAGTGGTGATTTGTGAGATTTTGGTGTACCCATCACCCTAGCAGTATACACTGTACCCAATTTGCAGTCTTTTCTCCCTCTACCACTCCCACCCTTTCCACCAAGTCCCCGAAGTCCGTTAGTAATTATAGCCCTAATGCTGTACATTAGATTTCTAGACTTATTTATCTTACCTAACCGAAAATTTGTATTCTTTAGCCTACTTTTGCCTATGTCCGTACCCTCCCCCACCTTTTTCCCACTCATGGTAAACCACAGTTCTAATCTATTTATATTTATTATTATTTTTTAAGATTTTGCATATAAATGAGATCACCTGTCTTTTCATCCTCTAAAGAGGCCTTTCACAAAGCAAAAACGTTTCCTTTTGATAAAGTCTAGTTTATTATTTTTTTCTTTATTGGATCATACTCTTGATGTGAAGTCTAAGAACTCTTTGTCTAGCTCTAGATCATTATTATTTTCTTTTTTCTAAAAATTTTAATATTTTTATATTTTTAACATAAGCCCATGATATATTGAGTTAATATTTTTATAATGTTTCAGATTTATATTGTTTCATTTTCTTTTACTTCCTGTTAATATCTAAGTGTTAAAGCACTTTAAAGAAAGGCTATCCTTTCTTCATTGAATTAATATTTAATTTTTAAGTGACTTTTTAATTATAAGTGATTTATAAATATAGTAAAAATCCATTTTCAGAAATATAGGACTAGATTTCAGTATCCCTCATCGCAATTTTTTTTTTTTTTTTTTTTTTTTTTTTTTTTTTTTTGAGACGCCAAGTCTCGCTCTGTCGCCCAGGCTGGAGTGGAGTGCAGCGGCACGGTCTCGGCTTACTACAAACTCCGCCTCCTGGGTTCAGGACATTCTCCTGCCCCAGCCTCCCGAGTAGCTAGGACTACAGGCGCCCGCCACCACACCAGGCTAATTTTTTGCATTTTTACTAGAGATGTGGTTTCCCCGTGTTAGCCAAGATGGTCTTGATATTCCGACCGTGACTTGATCGTGATCCGCCCATCTCGGCCTCCCAAAGTGCTGGGATTACAGGCGTGAGCCAACGTGCCTGGCCAGGTGTATTACTTTTAAAAGTCTGGGAACAACTTCTCACCAATAAGTTCATAAGAAACAATTTGGAATTTAAGTGAAAAATAAGTTGTCAGGTTTGATTTTTAATTGGAAATCTCAAATCTCTGAAATTTTTGAAGAATAAGTCTTACGTTATGTAGATTAGTAATATCATGAAACTAATCTAAGAACTAATGTTCAAGGCCATTCACTATACATTCCTAAGGCTAACTACTTACTTCACTTAAAATGAGTGACTACTTAAAATTAGTAACTACTTAATTCACTTAAATTTACTTAATACCTTAATCAGTACATTTACCACATGAATTCTCTCGTAGAAATGGAATACAAGCTGGCAACAAACTAGCCTGATCATTTAAATCCTGTGTGCAGCAAGTGGGAGGTGCTACAAAATGGATGAATTATTCCATGTCTAAATGCTGTCTAAGTCTAACTTTATATCCAGGTCTATTAGAGTAAGCACACATTACATCTCAAATGGGTTTTTTCAAACTGCATAGACAAGAATGTACAATCATAACAAAATCAGAAAGAAAAAAACTTGACATTGTAAAATGTTTGCAGTAATTGAAAACCTAAAAATTAAAAAGAAAACATTTTTTACACAGCACAATCTATATACTTTATTATTTTGTAAATAATTCTATTTCAACTAATGTAAAATATGTAATACTTATAAGAATAAGCAATGCATCATAATGTATATCATATATTATATGTTCATTATAATATTTTTTCTGGTCAAAATAGATAAATAATCTACTTAAAAAGTGGATATTAAATAATCTACTTAAAAGGTGACATATTGTAATGAAACATCAGAAAACAAAAATGGAGAAAAGTATTTAATTTTTTCTGCTCCTGTAAAATACAAAAGAAACTACAATTTTGAGTATCATAAATGTATACATCTGCAAGATGTTGTTTCAAGTTGGTCTTTATTGGTTAAGGAGCTGTTGTAACTAATAAAATCAATATCTCAATAATTTAACAAAAGAAACATTTATTTATGTCTTCCATAGAATATGATTGGTGTTGGGGTGGGAGTGGTGAATTCAGGCTGACAGTGAAACTTAACTAGCACTGCTCACATTTCTCTTGTCACATTAGCTGGTAATTGGGAAGAAAAAGATTTTTACTGATCATCCCAGAACTGATAAATACATTCTATCAGCAGTCATTAGCTATGGTTTTGTCATATTACCACCTTCACCTGCATGGGAGACAGAAATGGAGCCTAGCTCTGACCTCAGAAGGAAAGTGATGTGAGTTTTATAAACAGCTAACCAGTCTCTGCCATATTTGGATATATATGTGTTTCATGGACGTTAATAGTTTGGTTCTAAAATTTTGATTTGTGTGTAGCTTTATATCCAAAGCAAGAAATTTTTTTTCTCAATTATATATAAGAAAAAAACAAAATCACTTTGATAATGAACTACTAAGGAAATCCATATAATGTTTAAGATCTCTAAAGAATGTGAAAGTAACACAAATTATTGTTTTGGTATAGCTAAATTTTGTCATTTAAGATATTCTGAAATTCATGATATGACTTGCCCAGGGGAAAAAATGGGTTAGTCTATTCGTATAACCAGAAATGTATTCTTGTTTTGATGGTACATGGGTTTAAAACTCCAGTCTTAGAAATTGTGTGATGCAACCTCCTTATGTTATAGGTCTGAGAAGTGAAGTTTAAGTGATAGGCCAACTGCAAATTGGCAGAAAGGAAATAAACACAATGTATATAACCCTTCAGTCGTTTTTCCCATTGCTTCATGTTATCTCATAACGTGAATGTTATTGTGTTGTGAACTGTGGAGAATACAAAACAGACACAACAGATTGTACATTTTCACTGTACCAGATAAAATATAAAAGTCCAATGAGTCTGGAAACAACAGATGCTGGCAAGAATGTGGAGAAATAGGAATGCTTTTACGTATTGATGGGAATGTAAATTCGTTCAACCATTGCAGAAGACAGTGTGGCGATCCCTCAAGGATCTAGAGCCAAAAATACTATTGGCCCCAGCCATTACTGGGTATATATCCAAAGGATTATGAATCATTCTAATATAAAGACACACGCATGTTTATTGCAGCACTATTTACAATAGCAAAGACTTGGAACCAACCCAAATGCCCATCAATGATAAACTGAATACATATACACCATGGAATACTATGCAGCCATAAAAAGAATGAGTTCATGTCCTTTGTAGGGACATGGATGAGTCTGGAAACCTTTCTCAGCAAATAAACACAGGAACAGAAAAACAAACACCACATATTCTCACTCATAAGTGGGAGTTTAACAAGAGAACACATGGACACAGGGAGGGGAGCATCACACACTGGGCTTGTCAGGGATTGGGGAGCAAGGGGAGGGAGAGCATTAGGAGAAATACCTAATGCATGGGAGTCTCAAAACCTAGATGATGGGTTGATAGGTGCAGCAAAACACCATGGCACATATATACCTTTGTAACAAACATGCGTGCTCTGCACATGTATCCAAGAAATTAAAGTAAAATTTAAAAAAGACCAATGAGTGTTAAATTCAAGTTATTTTCCAACATAAATATGTTATCAATTATTTTTATTCATGCATTTAAAAATATTCCTGGCACAAACTG
The DNA here is from genome assembly GCF_043159975.1 of Macaca nemestrina. Taxonomy (NCBI): domain Eukaryota; kingdom Metazoa; phylum Chordata; class Mammalia; order Primates; family Cercopithecidae; genus Macaca; species Macaca nemestrina. Next base: position 44,687,692 of record NC_092140.1, read on the forward strand.
AATACATGAAGTATGGTATATTATACACAGGATAATTGAATATTCTCACATATTGAATTCACACAGTGAACATTTTATAATCATTCATGCTCATTATTAGTGTAAATAAAATGTCAGTGAATTAAGTGAACCTCCTCTATTACAATTCTTTTCTAAATTTAGTTTGTACCAGTATTTATTGAACTTGAATGGCATTTAATGTGTTATTTTTTTCTCTTTAACCTGAGCTTACAAAATACATTTGTCTTCTCAGCATTCTACTTAATAAAGCACTATAAATTATAGTTATTTAGAGGATTAAAATTCTGCTAATTATCCTGGAGGTCAGGAAACGGCCATTTTGGCAAAGAGGAGAGGGTACTCATTTGTAACTTCTTACCTTCAAAGTATTTGTGATATTGAAAGATAGTATCAAATACGTATATATGTGCTACCTATTAATATAGATATTTAATAATAAGGCATAGAGTTGTTAAACATTTAATACTTACATAATAGATTCTGGAGACACAAAGGTTAATAAGAACACCACTCAGCCTACTGATAGATCATAGTTCAGAAGACAAACATAACTCTAAGTCAAGTGAACAGTATTACAACTAGAGGTGCATATGTTACAGTGGGGAGAAAGAACAGTTAGAGACTGCTTGATGAACTGAGGAAAGCTTTGCAAAGGATATGAAATTTTTTAAAGGCCTTGAAGTCTGAATAGAAGTTCAACATGAGAAAGGAGGGATGACAAAGTGTACAAAAGGAATTTCATGGACAAGATAGTGCAAAGATGGAAAAATAATTCTTCAAAAACTGACTATCAAACTGTAATGTCAGGTTATAGAGAAATATGAAAGAAATGTGCCCAGGTTTTGGATTACAGAACCAAACAATGCACACATCATGTTGGATTATATTCCTTTATCAAAAATTGAGTCACAAATGGTCATACTTAACAAGGATGGGTTTCATGATCATATGTCCTATGCAGTTGCATTGGGCTCCATGCATAGAAGGGCCCCATGCTTATTTCAATTCTATGCTCTTGATATTTTAAATTTTATATTGTTTTTGATCAAGGGGTCTCATGCTTTCATTTTGCATTGGGCCCTGCAACTCATGTGACTGGTTCTGCCTCTAAAAGCAGGGGAGGCTGGTCAACCTATTCTAGCTGTGTGCCATTAAGAAAGGTGTATTTGCTTTCCATGGCTACATAGCAGGCATTGCCATGGTAAGTATGACAAGGCAGTTCCAGTTCCAGGTAATCACTCAGAGATTATGTGACATGCTTATTATAATGAGCCTATTCTGACTCTAAGAGCATTGATTTATTTTTCCTTCTTAAAACTGAGTTAGTATAACTTATTCCACAGACATAAATATAGAACTTGAAAATATTGTCAGAAAAGACTAATACATTTGTGATTTACCTTTTTAAAATTTGTATTATTATGTTTTCCCTGAGAAAACTGTCCAAAAGAGATGTGTGAAACAAAAATAAAAAGGAATTTACTAATCTAGAGAAAGTTGTTGTCTGAGAGCCACCTTGCTGGGCAGCTTTACCAAAAATGAAATGAATTGAAATGTAATTTCTGTTTAAAGAGTCAACCAATGTAATCACATAATAACAAATAAGAAAATGGATCTTGCCTTAAGAAATAAGACTTCAGTAAATAAGAAACAAATTGGAAAAGAGAACTGTTACTCTGTGTTTACATGTGAGAGTATTGGAAAGAGATTATCCCTAATCAGCTTGATGAGCTAATCAGGAGGTTTAATTAAAAGCCAAACCCTCAAGTAAACATTTCAACAACAACAACACAATAAAAAGTATAATAAAGAATTAAGATGTGATTAAGAAGCCCAAACAAACAAACACAAGGCTTTAGGTAAAGAGTTCCTTTGGTTTTTGCTGAAAGTTAGAGTTGTCATATTTTAAAATAACCAGTGTAGAAAAACAAACATTTGTGATTGGGCTTAGAAGTAGAGTTAGGAACTTAAGTTTGATGATTAAAGAAAAAAAAAAAAAAAGAAAAAAGAGAGAGAGAAAAAGAGAAGATATTGAGAAAAGAAAAGAATAAAAGTGAATATCTCTATTTTCAGCTTTGCAAAAACTTCGACAGCACGCCAGGCATTATTAAAACCAATGATCCCATCGAGGATGGGTGCTCTGTTACACATACATGACTTGCATTGGCAAACAAGATGTTAGCAAATATGACACAAGGTGAGTCTGGAAAAGCAATTGCACAGTAGGGCTTGCTCTTCAGCTCATTTTGTCCTTCTATCTAACCATCAAAATATGCCCCTGGTAGCAAGCTAGAGAATAAAATGTGTGGAGCAGAGCTGGTTTGGAGCAGAGCTGGTGGAGAGCTGAGTTATCCCATTTGAAGATATTCTATATCAACCTGCCCTGTCATCACAAATGTGTGAATCATGTTAGCAAAGAGCAGTCAAATCTGGCACAGGACAGCAAACACAATGAATGAAACTTAGACTTATGAGAAATAATAGAGTTGTTATAATCATATGTTATTATTATTAATATAATGTATAATGTATTTTAACACTATGTATATAACAATAGTAGTATTATAATATGAAAGTAAATTATGTTAGGTTTAAGCAGGAAATGATTTCAATTTCAGCCATTAATTCAGATATTGCACACTTGCTAGAGAAAATCAAACACAAATCAAATTACTGGCATTTGTTTAACAAATGATAATTTAGAAGCTCCTCTTTCTGTCTCTCTCTCTTTCCGTTCTTCTTTCTCCTTCCCAAAATACTCATAAGTAGTTTTTTCCACGTAGCAGAACAATCCATTGTCTGCTAACAATTTTTCATTGTCCTTCTAACTTTAGAATAAATTTTAATTTGCAGGGATATTGATTATTGTACTGTTCCAGAGGACATTACACTTTTCCAAACAGTGATCTTATGCTGGTAAGGAATGCAAAAAGCATCATTTCATTCTATGAAATTCTGTGAGATACCATAAAAATAAATACGTATTTTATTCCGTGAATATTTTTGGAGGTCCAGTGATCTGGATATATTGAGATATCTCTGCAAAAAGTAAAAATAAGTTGTTCTATATAGAATCTCCTTCAGTTCGGAAAGAAAGGACAATGCAAATAAAGCCACTTTTTTTCCTCAGTTAGTGCATCTGTATTTTGAATAATATAAAGACGTGCGTTGTTTAAGGATTAGTATGATTTAATCTGTATTTTAATGTTAGCACAAAATACTATGTTCAAGATAAAAATAAAAAAGATTTGAAATGTTTAAATATTATTGCCTCTGTGCCGCCATGTTCTGTTTCCAGTAATACCTGTACACTACTGCTACCTAGTTGATTTTAGAAAAAAATTAGTTCCATTTAGATGTATTGCATGCCAAGTTACTAACACACATCCATTTTTACTTTAGAACAAAAGGCTTGTTGGCCGGGCGCGGTGGCTCAAGCCTGTAATCCCAGCACTTTGGGAGACCGAGACGGGCGGATCACGAGGTCAGGAGATCGAGACCATCCTGGCTAACACGGTGAAACCCCGTCTCTACTAAAAAACACAAAAAACTAGCCGGGCGAGGTGGTGGGCGCCTGTAGTCCCAGCTACTCGGGAGGCTGAGGCAGGAGAATGGCGTAAAAACCCGGGAGGCGGAGCTTGCAGTGAGCTGAGATCCGGCCACTGCACTCCACCCTGGGCGACATAGCGAGACTCCGTCTCAAAAAAAAAAAAAAAAAAAAAAAAGAACAAAAGGCTTGTTGTACGGTCTCGAATGGGAAATTGGCAGCTTTAAAAAGCGATAGATCTCATGGTGGGGAAAGCATTTGTGGTAGATCAGGAGGTTTCAAGTGCCCTTTGAGAAGCCTAGCTAGGATAATAAGAAGGAAGGCTACCATGTTTTGATAGCAAAGACATAGCAGAAAACATTCTACTTTTGACAAACATCCTTTAGTATATAGGTCCAGATATAGACAAAATGTCTAACCATAGGACACCAGATGATATTGTATCCCTGAGATGTCCATAATTATGTGATTCACTTTTCCGTATTGTTTGACCTAACAGTTGTTAAAAAATGAAAGTGATTCATTCAGGATAATTTTTTAAAGGCAGAAATAAGTTATGTAAGTAGAGATTTTACACTGAAACTCAAGAAAGCCAACAAAGAAACATATTATGTTTAAGAATGCTAACATTGGCCGGGTGCTGTGGCTCACATCTCTTATCCCAGCACTTTGGGAGGCCGAGGCAGGGGGATGACCTGAGGGCAGGAGTTTGAGACCAGTCTGGCCAACATGGTGAAACCCCATCTCTATTAAAAACACAAAAATAGTCAGCCGTGGTGGCGGTCACCTGTAATCCCAGCTGCTTGGGAAGCTGAGGCAGGAGAATTGCTTGAACCCAGGAGGCAGAGGTTGCAGTGAACTGAGATCACACCACTGACCTCCGGCCTGGACGGCAGAGCAAGACACTGTCAAAAAAAATAAAAAAAAGAATGCTACCATAAACAAATGATTACCTCAACTACAGGGTTTTTGTCTTTCAGGAATAAAGTTTTGGGCTGCACCAGGAAGTAGAAAACCTATCAGTATAGGCTTAGAGCAAGTGAATACTGAGTTATCGTAAATGTCAACTATATCTTGAGACCATTTGGAGACACTAATATTCAAGTATCTACTCACCTACTTGAATAGTTTTTCTTGATATAGTTAAGGAAATACTTTAGTCTATAATTATAAATATATATGAATGGCATAAGTATTTAAAGTTTTTTTCTATATCAATTTATATCTTTTTTTGTGGTAGTTAACTTTAAAATTTAAGCTGTGAGTTAAATAAAGATTGTGACAGTACCAAGAAAAAAAAAATCAAAAGAAGAATGGATATGATCCAGAGAGGGTGGATTTAGATCTGCACATAGCAACTGCTAATGTTTTAAAATACTTCCTCTCAAATTTTAAATAGAAAATGAGAGTGTTTTTATATATACAGATTATTATTTCATTGTAGTATAGAAAGGCATTTGCTATCCGTATATTCATGATTCAATATTGTTTATAATTATGTGTATTGGTGTTACACAGAGAGCACACTTTATTTGAAAAGAATAGTCTGTCTTTGTAGCTGCCTAGCAATTGCTAACATGTTCCCATATTGGGGAAATTCCTTATGCTCTAAGCCCAAGACTTTCCACGGTAGAATCAAGGACATCCGTTCCCCATTGCTATTGTCAGTATGTTTGTGCCTCCCATCCCCCAAAATGTATAAGCTGAAATACTACCATTAAGGTTTTGGGAGGCAATTAGGTTATCAGGACAAAGCCATCATCAGTAGGATTAGTAATTGTATATATTAAAAAAAAATCAAAGCTTTTTCATCCCTCTTACAATGTGAGGATATAGTGAGAATATGTGGCCATCTATGAATTGGGTCACGGGCCTAATCAGACATCCAGTCTGCCCATACCTTGATTTTGCACTTCTCAGAATCCAGAACTTTGAGAAGTAATTTTCTGTTGTTTATAAGTTGCTCAGTCTATAGTAGTTTGCTATAGAAGCCCAAATAACTAAGACACCCATCCACTTTTGAATATCGAAAAAAGGCAAATGGCATCTGTTCTAACAATAAAACACAATCATGAAAGCACAATCAGGAAACTTCTTTCTAATAGCCAGTAATATAAGAAAGAAGAATTCGCACAGAATCCTTTCTAGGAAGGGCGGTACCAGAGACCTCGTGTCTTCAGAGAGTGTATTGGCTGTCCAATTCTCTCTCTGAATGTTAGTGAAGCCGTCCGGTAACAAAGAGTAATTATGCAAGTTGTGGTGTTTATATTAGCACATTAAGAGTCCTATAGAAAATTGTATTTAAATATTATTCTTTGCTATCAGGCATCTAAGGCTTAGTCACAGTCTGTCTCAGAGATTCAGTGAACTACCTAAAATCCTTTAAGAAATTACTTATCTGACACTACTAAGAATGGCTATTATTAAAAAGTGAAAAAAATAATGTGCTGGCAAGGTAGCAGAGAAAAAGAAATGCTCATACGTTGTTGATGGGAGTGAAAATTAGTTCAACCATCTTGGGAAAAAGTGTGGACATTCCTCAAAAATCTAAGAACAGAACTACCATTTGATCCAGCAATACCATTACTGGCTATGTATCCCAAAGAATTTAAATCATTCTATCATGAAGACACATGCACATATATGTTCATTGCAGCACTGTTCACAATAGCAAACACATGGGATCAACCCAAATGCCCATTAATGATAGAAAAGTTAAAGAAAATGTAGTGCATAAACACCATGGAATATTACGCAGCCATAAAATAGAACAAGATCACGTCCTGGACGAGACCATGGATGGAGGTGGAGGCCATTATCATTTGAGAACAGAAACAAAATATCATATGTTCTCACTTATAAGTGGGAGCTAAATAATGAGAACACATGGACACATAGAGGAAACAATAGACATTACGGCCTAACAGAGGGTAGAGGGCAGGAGGAGGGAGAGGGGCAGAAAAAATAACTAATATGTGCTAGGTTTAATACCTGGATGATGAAATAATCTGTACAACAAAGCCCCCATGACACAAATTTACCTATATAACAAACCTGGACATGTATTCCTGAACTTAAAAGATGAAAAAAAGAAACTACACATTTGTTACAAATACTTTGAGTTTGGTGTTATTTGCAACAAAGATCCATAACTGTTTTAACATACAATGAGTCCACAAAAACATAATTTTGAAGTAGTAGCAGACATATAAAGAAAAAATAATACAATACAAATGCATCTACATTTTCTTTTCTTTTCTTTTCTTTTCTTTGAGATGGAGTTTCACTTTTGTCACCCAGCCTGGCGTGCAATGGCATGACTTTGGTTCACTGCAACCTCCACCTCTTGGGTTCAAACCATTCTCCTGCCTAAGCCTCCCGAGTAGCTGGGATTACAAGTACCCACTACAACACCCGGCTAATTTTTGTATTTTTAGTAGAGATGGGGTTTCACCATGTTGGCCAAGCAGGTCTCGAACTCCCGACCTCAGGTAACCCACCCGCCTCGGCCTCACAAAGTGCTGGGATTACAGGTGGGAGCCACCGCATCTGGCAAGTCTATCTACATTTTCTTATCCAAAACTATTGAGGCTCTCTTCTTGACATTTATAGATTAAAAAGAGGACAACATGTAGCATTTTGCACTATAATATACCATTGATAGCAAAGTCTAGTAAAGTATGCTGGAATTAAATATATATAATATATACATATAGGCATAGGACAAAAATATTCACAATAAGAGAGAGAAAATTAAATACTAAAAGAATCTTCATATTAATTCAGCTCAGATTTTGATGACAAATCTGTTTGGGTCAGGTTGTTTTCTTTCCTACCAAATTTGTAGTGGAAAAGTTTCACTTTATATATTTTCATGTATTTAAGAATTTTTGATGAGGAATTGTGATTTCTCATCACAATCATATTGGACATGTGATTAAAATCATATTGGACATGTGATTGAAATTAAATGTATATATTTCAACTTATGTATGCAAGAAGAAATTACCTTCATCAACATCACTTAATAATTCAGAACCAGAGGGAATTATCAATATTAGAATTTTATTATAGAATTTTAAAAAGGTAGTCCATGTTAGGATATAACTAGAAATTTTTTCTATAGTGATCTAGTATGTATCAATGTTTAAATATTTTAAAAATATATAACTCTGTACATGGAATGTTCACGATTTTTTTTTTTTTGTAGAAAGAAATGTTTATATCAAGAAAAGATTTTGCACATAAAATATCTTGAATGAATTAATTTTTTAAACTTTTCAGGTGACTGTGAAGAGTGTAACTAGCTATATTAGTTGGTGTATAAGGAGAATTATAGCTATGGTATTAGCTACAGTTTAGCTGAAATGGCTCTGCCACTTGTGTTCATTTAGGGCTTGAACTGATAGGTGAGCATATATTCAAGAAAATTTTATCATGACCACTGAAACACAAGACAGTATGCCATGCAAAAATAAATAAATAAATAAATAAATAAACACACTTTTGATTATTTAGCATCTACTTAAGTTTTCAGACATCAAGGCAAGTTACATCCTAACCAAGACATTTAAAAAGCCTTACAAAACGTTTTATGCACAACGATATGTACTTTGAGTGTCTGCAAAGATGAATGTTCACAGGAGAAAAGAACGGAGATTAAAAAAATAGATCATTACAAGTGGTACCTAAAAATAAATTACCAAAATGCAAGTTGTTATTATCCTCACTCTGTGCCAAAACTGTATTAAATGTGAAGATAATGTAATAATTAGAACAGTCTTGTATATCCTAATATTTTAAAATATACTGACAAATGCATGTAATTCATATGTCAGAAAAAAATCATGACTGAATAGATTAAAAGCATTTAAAATGTTCCGAGAACATTCAAAAAAGATGAGAACACATAAAAGAGGGAAATAAAATCATACATTCTTTTTTTTAGAGAGCTGTAGATACATTTTTGGATTTTGAATAATTCACAGACTCCTGTTCAAGTTTCCAGTTCCAGTATAGATTTTATTTCTCTTCCTCTTGTGCGTAGTTCCATTCACTGAAGATTTTAAATGGAAGCATGATGTAAATGCACTGTGTTAAATCCCAATATATTTATCAAGAGAGGCATATTTCTAGAAATAAAGATATTTTAAAGTAGCTGTATATATTATAACTAAGAAAAATAATTATTTTTATTTAAAAAACCCACAAAAGTAGTTGTGTGAACTGAAAATATGCAGTTTCCATGTTTTTTTACAATTACAAATCAAGCTACCATAAATATTTGATACAGATGTTTACATAAATATGTCTGATTAATAAGTGAGCAATGAGCAATAATATTGGTAGTGACATGATAAATGTATGGTTAAATTTAGGTAATACTGCCAAACTACTTTCCAAAGTGGCTATACCAATTTGCCTTCCCACCAGCCATAGACAATTATTCTAGTTTCTCTGCATTCTAACCAGCTCATGGTATTTGTCTTTTTTCCCCCAGCTAATGATGTATAATGAAATCAAATTGTGATTTTAATTTGTATTTCATTGATTTGTGATTATTTTCTTCTCACTGACTTGAGTCACCTCTTATACCTTCTTGGAAGTGTCAGCTAAAATCATTTGCCTGATTTTTTTTTTTTTTTTTTTTCCGAGACGGAGTCTTGCTCTTTTGCCAGGCTGGAGTGCAGTAGCGAGATCTCAGGTCATAACAACCTCCGCCTCCCTGGGTTCAAGTCTCAGCCTCCTGAGTAGCTGTGACTACAGGCGAGTGCCACCATGCCCAACTAATTTTTGTATTTTTAGTAGAGACAGGGTTTCACCATGTTGGCCAGGATGTTCTCAATCTCTTGACCTCATGATCCACCTGCCTCGGCCTCACAACATTTGCCTGATTTTTATTGAAATGTATGTTATTGTTGAATTTTGATATTTTTTAAAAATGTATTTTGGAAACAAGTCATTTCTCTGATATGTCAACTACAAATATGGTCTCTAATTCGGTGTCTTGTGATTCTCTTAAAAGTGATTTTTGAAGAGTAAAATTTCCTAAATTTTAGTGAATTCATTTTTATGTTTTTTTTCTTTTAAAAGCTCATTTTTACTATCGTATGTAATAATTTTGCCTAACTCAAGGCTGCAGGGGTTTTCTCATATTTCTTTTAAGTTTTATTAATTTTACATTTTAAATTAAGTTATATGATTCATCTTGAGTTAATGTTTGTATACAGTGTGAGGTGTGGGTGGAGCTTCAGCTTTCTGCATATGGATATCAAATGTTTCCAGCACCATTTGCTGAAAAGAATATCCATTCACCATGGAACTGCATTTGCACTTTTGTCAAGAATCTATTGGCTTTATTTATATGGGTCCATTTATAGATTCTGTTTTCTTCCACTGATCAATGTGTCTATCCTTGATTACAATAATGATTATTTTGATCTTTTAAAAGTATAAGTTGTTTTTAAAACTTTTTGAAATAAATCTCAATTATTAAACATGTTAATGGAAACAACAATGTTAGGTTATTGAATTCTAAAGAACAGTTTCATGAAAAACAATAGAAAAATAAGCTCAATTATGTCAATTTTGCCACATAATTATTTTCAAAAATACTTCACTACATGGAAGATATTTCAAAGTTAATTTTTCTATAAATGAACATATTTATTAAAGTTACAAAAATCACTATTCATGTCGTTTAGTTTAGAATTGACTCAGTCATTCTGGCTCAGATTTTAGTAACTATATTTTATGGTCCAGATCCATAGGTCAGCTAAAATGCTTCTGCCACACATGTGCTCATTGAAGGGCTTGAACTGATAGTTAAGCACATATACAGGATAATTTCTTTTCATGATGATTACAAAAACACAAAAGCGCATGAAATACAAAAAAGGTTTTTAGCCCTAGATTGTTTAACATTGATTAAACTTTTCATTCATTAAAGCAGTTACTTGACTGAGCTCAAAGACAGTTTAGGAAGTATGTTCCTACCACGGAAATCAAGTAGAAGGAGCAAATATTTTTTAATTATATTCCAACTACCATGGTTTTGTATATTTCTTCTGACATGTGAAATGTGCAAATTCCAAAAAACTTTTTTTTTTAATTATGGCATCAGGTTTGAAAGTCCAGATTATTGAAGTGCCTATGAAATCTTAATGCATGTAAATGACGAGTTGATGGGTGCAGCACACCAACATGGCACAAGTATACATATGTAACAAACCTGCACGTTATGCACATGTACCCTACAACTTAAAGTATAATAATAATAAATAAATTAAAAATAAAATAAAAAATAAAAAATAAAAAAAAAAAAGAAATCTTAATGCAGCAATTTTTGATCCAGAGTCCTCTGAACCAAAGATCTAGGTTATCTAAGACCTTAGATAACTTAGATGGTCTGTGTTATCTAAGATAATCATTACTCTTGGTCAACATTCAAATATGGGACGTGGAAGTATTAATCTCCCAAGACATATGGAAGTCACAGGACCATAATAATTCTGGATAAATGTTACTAGATGTCCCTACTCTGGGAGGGGAAGAATATTTCTTTATTAGGCAAGCTTTCTATTATCAGAGCTCTTGGCTCTGCCCTCAGGAAGTGTCTTCTTTTGGCATCATGCTCTTCGGCCAATTCTGAATAATTGGTTAAGAATTTAAGAATTAAAAAGAATTAAATAATTCTTCTTTGGGGGTTTTTGAGATGCCCTCTCAACCTGATGACTGTCTTTGAAAATTCAAGACCAAAAGACATTTTATAACCTGCATAGTTTTTGTCTTTTGTGATCTAACTAGCAGTACTTTTACAACATCGTTTTTATAAATATTTCGGTTGTATAAGTCTTAGATTCCAGTCAGTTCCATGTGCCAAGAGCCACATCCTCAATTATTTTTAGGATATTTCTCTCTCTAGACTTAATTGCAATCCTTTTGAAATTGAGCAGGTCAGGTTGCAGTGAGACCACAATTTTCTTCAAATACTTCTATCTAGCTTAAATGGGTTTATTTGACACTAATTTCTTTCAGAAGTAACTAAGTATATTCAAGTAACAGACCTAATATGTGTTCTTCCTTATTATATGTAATAATAGTCATACTCTATTTGGTGAAAAGCAGTATTATTTTCTAAAACTGTAATTTCTAGGTTCTCTATACTTGCTCAAAATTCTGTTGCAAACTGGTAATTTTTTTCTCAGCTTACCTCTTTCTAGTAGTAACTATGAAATACAGCTAGTAGCAACCAGTTCATGATTTCCATGTTTTGCCTCGGATTATCCATTGCACTTTCAAAATACATTGGGGATGATTTACGCCTTTCAAAATACCACAAGCAAAATTTCATCAAATATTTTGGTAGTAAAGAAAATAAGTTGCTATTTTTCTGACCTCCTGTATCAGTTTTCTCACTATTAGCACTTATCTAAAATTCACTGACATTTATTCTAATTTTTTTTTCTCCAAATTACAGTCCTCCCATTCTGGTGTCATTTTTTTTTACATAAACTTAGCTTAAGAGTCTCTGCTCCAGAAATGTTCCTCCTGGATTCTAGGCTAAGGGGCAACAGCTACTGAGTCATCACTTTTCTCTTACAAAAGGTAGATGTGCAAGATGACATACCTAACCACACAAGCACACTAAAAGCACTGTTAATGTCACATCTACTCCAATCCCAATGTCAAATAAATCATACATGATGAATGGACTAGTGAAATTTAACTCATAGAAAACACCTTCGTATTACAGAGTTCAGGGAGAAGGAGTTACTATTTTTGTTTTGTTTTGTTTTATCTTTCCAACTAATATATTCATATTTATATCTGTTTCTATTTCTATGATGCAACAATGGGTAGAATTTTCTTGTGAAGGTCACAGAGAATAAAATACCTAGGAATCAAACTACTTTTTAATATTAATGTAATCTAACACAGTCCTTTAAAAAATAAATTGAATAAAATGAAGTCATTGACAACAGTTTTCCAAGAGAGAAAAGGAAAACACAAAACATACATATGTACTAATAAATTGCCATCGATTTAAGGTGCAACTGCAAGTAATTCTGCTTAGCTAGAATTGTAAGGAAGATGGTGAGAGAGTGAGAATGGTGTTGGGGGTGGATGTTATCCATTTCTACCATCCTAATATTATCATAAAAAATACTATGCCAAAGCAAGTCATTAAGGAGATTCTGGTTGTTTTATTTTTAATATTCTTTCTTGAACACAACTTGTAGCAACATGAAAGTATTTCATAGTATTTGAATATAACATACTTGAAGATTTTTTGTGATTTTTTAATATGCACCATTCTTGTCAAGAAGGAAATGAAACTTGTTCCAACAAAAGGGCAAGATGAAGCACAAAAGAGATCTAGTGAACTGGTGGTTCAAAACAGAAGTAAGACGAAATATATGCTTGAAATCATAGTGAAGAAAAGCTCTAAATTACATATAGACTCAGTGGTGTCAATACGATAGACTCAAACTCAAATCTTAATTTTAAAAAATAGACAAAATGTCCCTAAGATGTGTCTATAAGAAAAAAAAAGTATGATAAAGTGTCTAATATGTTAATTTTGAGAGTTGGTGGTTCAATCAGCTATTTGAACTCTGTAAGCAATGTTTTCTGTACATCTAGAAATTTTGAGTCATTTTCTATATATATTTATATAACAGAATTTTTTCAGGGGATATATGAAAATGATTTTTGTGTTAATATGGATGTAATACACACTTCCAGTTTAAAGAGTCCATTTCCCCAATGTATCAGGTAAATATTTTTCAATAGAATTTTTTTTCTTCCCATTCTACTCTGCTTTTTCTTTTACAATATCTGTTATTCTAGATCTGCCCAACATAGATCGTTTTTCCCAAAAAATTCTGGGAAAGTTACAGTCTCCTTTGAAACTAGTGAAAATTACAAACCCACTTATCCAAAAGATATATAAATGACACAGAAAAAATAAATAAATAAATAAATAAAATTTCATCAGTTCATGGATATCCTGAAGATCATCTGTGATACTCTAGATTAAAATATACTAAGTTTACAAGATGAAACTGGTAATAACACATTCAGGAGTCCACCATTGTACCATTACATTTGCAATTTGGCTTTTCTCCTAAAAAAACAAAATTGGAGAAATGTATTAGGATCTGTGCTTGTTCTCAAGCTATTATCTTTCGGTTCAAATCCATTCTTCTATATCCTGCTTTGAATGTCAGGTTTAGAATTCTGAAAACCAGAATTCTCCTTCATGAGGGAGTACTCTCCTATGTTTATGCTAAAAAGAGCAGAAAAGGAATATTGAAAGATGGGAGGAGGGAAGAAGGGACTTACTTATTCCTGTTTTACACACTGCTCCTATTATGAACACTCCAACATAGCCCTTCACTCTGCTACCAGCAGTTTGGGTTCTTGTCTCCAACTGATTTTTAATTTTAACTTTACATTCAAGGGGGTTATATGCAGGTTTGTTACAACAGTGTATTGTGTGATGCTGCAGTTAGGGATTCTTTTTATCCCTTCACCCAGATAGTGAACATGGCACCAAATAGAAAGTTTTTCAGTTCATATCTCTCTCTCTGCTACCACTCCAGCAATCCCATTACTGGATATATACCCAAAGGAGAGTAAGCTATTCTACCAAAAACACACCTCATGTGTTTATCAAAGCACTATTCACAATAACAAAGACATGGAACCAACCTAGTGCCCATCAGTGGTGGATGGAATAAAGAAAATGTGGTACATATACACCGTGGAATACTACATAGCCATAAAAAGAATAAAATTGTGTCCCTTGTAGCAACATGGATGCAGCTGGAGGCCATTATCCTCAGGGAATTAATGCAGAAACAGGAAAAAAAAATCACATGTTCTCACTTGTAAGTGGGAGCTAAACCCTAGATATACAGGAACATAAAGATGGAAACAATAGACACTACAAACTCCAACATACATCTTGATTTTCTCTCAATAATTCTCTTTAAAGCAGAAGTTTTAGATCAGAAGTTAACGCTAGACACCAAGTTAAAACTGACACGATATTTGAAAGTGATTTGCCAAATAACCACGCACTTATTTTCAAATGATACTGACTTCAACCTATTTCTTTGATTTTGAACACCTTCAAATATTTTAAATATACAAAAATTTTAGGAGAATGAGTGAGATCATCTTGTGAGGAGAACTCTTTGGTGTGATCTTATTCAGCTCTCCATCAAGGGAAACCTAGTGCCCGTGCCCTCCCGTCAAACCAAAGCAGATTTTGGCTGGGACCAAAAATCCTTTAATAAGTGTCAAACACTCCTGGTGTGCGGGGTGGTGTAGAAGCGGCCTGAGAAACATCGAGGACCAGAGTTTCTCTGATAGCATGGATGCTAGAGCTGAGAAGGGTCACTGATACAGGATTGCTTCCATTTTCCTAGTTTACTGGGCAGGGATTTCATATGGGTTTCCAGAAGAGGATATGCTGCCCACATGAAAGACAAAACCACAAGGGCATGCAGAATAAAGTGGATGGGTATCAAGAACCCAGTAGCAAGAAGCTGGGAGTGAATGAATGAGGACTAAGGATGGAGTACAAGTGATTCATTAGAATGAAGATGAATTGACCGAGCGCGGTGGCTCACGCCTGCAATCCCAGCACTTTGGGAGGCCGAGGCAGGCCGATCTCGAGGTCAGGAGTTTGAGACCATACTGGCCAACATGTGAAACCCGTCTCTAGTAAAAATACAAAAATTAGCTGGGCGTGGTGCCGCGTGCCTGTAATCCCAGCTACTCCGGAGGCTGAGGCAGGAGACTCGCTTGAACCCGGGAGTCAGAAGTTGCAGTGAGCCGATATCACGCCACCGCACTCCAGCCTGGCGACAGAGCGAGACTCTGTCTGAAAAAAAAAAAAAAAAAAAAAAAAGACGCATCTGAAACACTGAAGGAAAATGCACTTCGACCAATCGTATATGGAATGTCCAAATCGCCTCAAAATTGTGTCCTAGAAGACAAAAGAGTCATCTTTAAACTGCAGCATGGTCCATAAAGAACGAAGCCAGTTTAGGAAAGTACTGATGAAAGTACGAACTGCGGTATTCCTGTGCCTTTCCTTCCGCGGAGATCAATGGAGCAGTTGGGAAGTCGTAAGAATAAGAAAAGAGGCAGCCAGGAAGGAATTACAGGAGCCTTTCATGTTCTTTCCCACCACAGGCTCCCAGCCTGAAGCTTCCTGAGCTGTGGCAGGCGAGTAAACTTATCACTGGATCAATTTAGAATTTTGATTAATGTCATGTTCTTCTGCTCTAATGATTGAACTAAGTCTTTGTTTAAAACTGTTATCAACCGTCTGCCACATAAGATTAAGGAGACAGCCTGTAGGAACTGCCAGAATTCTTATCTAGATAAGACAAGACTTTTGTTTTGTTTTGTTTTGTTTAGATCTAGGGTCAAGAGTACATTATTTCAGTTAGTAAACTAAAAGGATGATGAGAAGTCAGTATTATGTAATTTAAATGTATTGCGAGGCTGAATTTTTCAATGTATCTTTCACCTTTATTACAATTTATCCTGAATTGTATATTTTTTCTAATTGACAGATCAGTTTACCTATCTATGTATCTATCTACCTATCATCTGTCATCTATCTATATAAACTTTTCACATATATTATTGAAGCATGAAAAATTAGGATCTGAAAAGACCTGAGACTCAACCACTCATTTTCATTTTTTCACCTCACCTCCACTCTTCCAAACCGATAACTGCCCTGGCTTTGAACACATAATGAGAGATAGCAGAATACTTTGTAAGACTGTTAAGATGGAGGTGAGAATCTTACTATGTTCTTCCCTATATTCAACAGATTGGTCTCTCTTTGAAGCTTCAAACATTTTACTTTTTCTATCACATAATGTAGATCTCTTCTCTGGAATAGTATATATGAAAATTTTACATGAACAACTTTTAAATCACCTGAATTCAGCTATTGTGTGCTCATGTCATCTCTTTGCAAATCTTATAATCATGAATTTCTTATAAGTCATGATTTCTGGCACTATTGGACATATTTCTGACTGTTATCTATGTCTATATTAAATTGTGGCAAATATTAATGGTCTAATATTTCAGAAAGAACTTTGAATAATTTACATAAAAATGTATGTCATTATTAACTAATTTTATTTTTATTTCATCAATTAGGTAAACACAACTAGAGCTTATATTGAACTTATGAATTTCTTTTTTTTTTTCAATTTTCTCTTCCTTTTTATTGTTGAATGAGAGTGTTTAAATAGATGTATCACAGTTTGTTTACCCATTCACCTATGGAGGGACGTTTCACTTGTTTACAGTTTTTGTCAGTTTTAATAAAGCAAGTGGGAACAATTGTGTACGTTTGTTTTACATGAGTTTCCATTTCTTTGGATAAATGCCAAAGAGTGTGATTGATGAGTCATCTGGGAAATATATATTAAACTACCAAACTATCCCCACTAGTAATATATGAGACATACAGTTCTCTGCATACTCAACAGTATTTCCATTTTTTCTTTATTTGAAAGCTATTTTAATATGTGTATGGTGGTATCTCAGCATAGTCTTAATTTGCATTTCCTTAATGGTTAGTGATGTTGAATATCTGCGCATATTTGCCCACTGTATATCACCTTTGGTAAAGTATATATTCATGTCTTCTGCTTACTTAAAAATTTATAACCCGGGACACAGTTTACGTATCTATATACCTATATTTATATGTAACTATCTATCTATCTATCTATCTATCTATCTATCTATCTATCTATCTATCTATCTACACATACGTGTGTGCGTTTTCTGTCTATCTATCATCTATCTATCTATCTGCTGGTTACTTGAAAATAATATGTATTTTGCTGTTGTTGGATGGAATGTTACATAAATATCAAGTTGGGTTTGGTGTTGTTGAACTTTTCTGTATCCTTGCCGACTTTCCCTCTAGTGTTCCATCAATTGTTGAGAGAGGGATGTTGAAATCTCCATCTACAATTGCAGATTAGTTTGTTTCTAAGTTTAGTTCTATCAGTATTTGGTTTATTTATTTTGAGGTTGTGTTGTTAAGTGCATCCACATTTACAATTATTATGTCCTCTTGGTCAATTGACCCTTTTATCGTTGTATAATTATCCCTTTTTTTTTTCCAGGTAATTTCCTTGCTCTTGATTCTACTTTGTCTGAAAGTAGTATCACCACTTCAGCCTCTCAATTTATTATTATCTAAACAACACTATTCAACCTTTGCACTCAATCACAATTATTAGAATTTTTTGTCTGGAGGCTTTTGACTGCATGTTTTTTCCAGTTTGGAATTATTATTTTTAAAAATTATTTCAGTAGTTTATGGGGAACAGGTGAGGTTTGGTAACATGGATAAATTCTTCAATGGTGATTTCTGAGATTTTGATGCATTCATCACCCTAGCAGTGTACACTGTAGCCAATGTGTAGTCTTTTGTTCTCCCCCTCCTCCCACCATTGCCCCAAGTCCGAGAGTCCATTATGTCATTCTTTTACCCTTGTGTCCTCATAACTTAGCCCCTACTTCTAAGTGATAGTATACAATGTTTGGTTTTCTATTCCTGAGTAACTTCAATTAGAATAATGGTCTCAAATTCTATCCATTGGCAATAATGGCATGATTTCATTCCTATTTATGGCTGAGTAGTATTCCATGGTGTGTGCGTGTGTGTATGTATGTACATGTATGTGTATATCTGTACACACACACACACACACACATATACATATCAATCATATTTGCTTTATCCATTTGTTGGTTGATGGGCATTTGGGCATCTTTCATATTTTTGTAATTGCAAATTGTGTGGCCATAAGCATGCATGTGAAAGTGTATTGTTCATATAATGATTTATTTTCCTCTAGATAGATACCCAGTAGTGGGATTGCTGGATCAAATGGCGGATATACCTTTAATTCTTTAAGCAGTCTCTCATACTGTTTTCCTTAGTAGTTGTACTAGTTTATACCCCCACCAGCAGTGTAAAAGTGTTCCCTTTTCACCACATCCATGACAGCATGTATTATATTTTCGTTTTTCTAATGATGGCCATGATTACAGGAGTAAGGTAGTATTACATTGTGGTTTCAATTTGTGTTTCTCTGATCATTAGTGATGTTGAGCATTTTTTCATGTTTCTTGGCCATTTGCATATCTTCTTTTGAGAATTTTCTATTCATGTCCTTAGCCCACTTATTGATGGAATTATTTATTTTTTCTTGCTGTTTTGTTTGAGTTCCTTATAGATTGTAGATATTAGTCCTTTGTTGAATGCATAGTTTGTGAATATTTTCTCCCATTCTGTGTGCTTTCTGTTTACTCTGCTGATTATTTATTTTGCTGTGCAGAAGCTTTTTAGTTTAGTTAAGCCCCATCTGTTTACCTTTTCTTTTGTTGCATTTGTTTTTGGGTTCTTGGTCATGAACTGTTTGCCTAAGCCAATGTCTAGAAGAGTTTTCTGATGTTGTCTTCGATAATTTTTATAGTTTCAGGTCTTAGATTCAAGTCTTTGATCCATCTTGAGTGCTTTCTGTATAAGACGAGAGATGAGAATCCAGTTTCATTCCATATATAAGTGGCTTGCCAATTATCCTGGCACTACTTATTAATAGGATGTATTTTCCCTACTTTATCTTTTTGTTTGCTTTCTTGAAGATCAGTTGTCTGTAAATATTTGGCTTTTTCTCTGGGCTTTCTATTCTGTTCCATTGAACAATGAGCCTATTTTTATACAAGTGCCATAAAACTGTAGTACAGTTTGAGGCTGGGTAATGTGATGCCTGCAGATTTGTTCTTTTTGCTTAGTCTTGCTTTGGTTATAGAGGCTCCTTTTTTGTTCCATGTAAACTTTACAATTGTTTTTTCTAGTTCTATGAAAAGGATGATGATAATTTGATGGGAATTGCATTGACTTTATAGATTGCATTTGGCATTATGGTCATATTCACAATATTGATTCTACCCATACATGAACATAGGATGTGTTTCCATTTGTTTTTCTCTTCTGTGATTTCTTTCAGCAGTGTTTTGTAGATTTTCTTGAGATTTTTTATCTCCTTGGTTAGGTATATTCCTAAGTGTTTTAATTCTTTTGCAGCTGCTTTAAAAAGAGCTGAGTTCTTAATTTGATTCTCAACTTGGTCGCTGTTGGCATATAGCAGTGCTACTGAGCATGTACACTGATTTTATATCCTGTAACTACATCAAATTCATTTATTAGATCTAGAATATTTTCAGATGAACCTTTAGGGTTTTCTAGGTATACAATCATATCATCAGTGAAAGTGACAGTTTGACTTCCTTTTTACTAATTTGGATGTGCTTTCTTTATTTTGTCTGACTCTGGCTAGGACTTCCAGTGTTACATTGAACAGAAGTGGTGAAAGTGGGCCTCCTTATCTTGTTCCATTACTCAGGGGGAATGCTTTCAACTTTTCCATGTTCAGTATAATGTTGGCTGTGGTTTGGTCATAGATGGCTTCTGTTACCTTAAGTTATGTCCCTTCAATGACAATTTTGCTGAGAGTTATAATCATAAAAGGATGCTGAATTTTGTCAAATGCATCTATTGAGATAATCATGTGATTTTTCAAAACTCTGTTTATATGGTGTATCATATTTATTGACTTGCATATGTTAAACCAGCCCTGCATACTTGGTATGAGACCCACTTGATCACAGTGTACTATATTATTGATATGCTGTTGGATTCTGTCAGCTATTACTTTTCTGGGATTTTTGCATCTATGTTCATCAGAGATATTGGTCTGTAGTTTTATTTTTTTGTCATGTCCTTTCCTGGTTTTGGTATTGGCTTAATACTGATATTACAGAATGGTTTAGGGAGGATTCACTCTTTCTCTATCTTTAGGAATATTCCCAGTAGGATCAGTATCAATTCTTCCTTGAATGTCTGATAAAATCCAGTTGTGGATCCATCAGGTCCTGGACTTTTTTTGTTGACATTTTTGAAATATGAGACTATGTGAAAAGACCAAATCTATGGCTGCTTGGTGTACCTGAAAGTGACGGGGAGAATGGAACCAAGTTGGAAAACACTCTGGAGGAACTTCCCCAACCTAGGAAGGCAGGCCAACATTCAAATTCAGGAAATACAGAGAACGCCACAAAGATACTCCTCGAGAAGAGCAACTCCAAGACACATAATTGTCAGACTCACCAAAGTTGAAATGAAGGAAAAATGATAAGGGAAGCCAGAGAGAAAGGTCAGGTTACCCACAAAGGGAAGCCCATCAGACTAACAGTGGATCTCTTGGCAGAAACTCTACAAGCCAGAAGAGAGTGGGGGCCAATATTCAACATTCTTAAAGAAAAGAAGTTTCAACCCAGAATTTCATATCCAGCCAAACTTATGAAACTAAGTTTCATAAATGAAGGAGAAATAAAATCCTTTACAGACAAGCAAATGCTGAGAGATTTTGTCACCACCAGGCCCGCCCTACAAGAGGTCGTGAAGGAAGCACTAAACATGGAAAGGAACAACCGGTACCAGCCACTGCAAAAAAGTGCCAAATTTTAAAGACCATTGATGCTAGGAAGAAACTGCATCAACTAACCAGCAAAATAACCAACTAACATCATAAAGACAAGATCAAGTTCACACATAACAATATTAACCTCAAATGTAAATGGGTTAAATGCTCCAATTAAAAAACACAGGCTGGCAAATTGGATAAAGAGTCAAGACCCACCAATTTGCTGTATCCAGGAGACCCATCTCACATGCAGAGACAGACATAGGCTCAAAATAAAGAGATGGAAGAAAATCTACCAAGCAAATGGAAAACAAAAAAAGGCAGGGGTTGCAATCCTAGTCTCTGATAAAGCAGACTTTAAATCAACAAAGATCAAAAGAGACAAAGAAAGCCATTACATAATGGTAAAGGGATCAATTCAACAAGAAGAGCTAACTATCCTAAATATATATGCACCCAATACAGGAGTACCTAGATTCATAAAGCAAGTCCTTAGAGACTTACAAAGAGACTTAGATTCCCACACAATAATAATGGGAGACTTTAACACCCCACTGTCAACAATAGACAGATCAACGAGACAGAAAGTTAACAAGGATAACCAGGAATTGAATTTAGCTGTGCACCAAGCTGACCTAATAGACATCTATAGAACTCTCCACCCCAAATCAACAGAATATACATTCTTCTCAACACATCACACTTATTCCAAAATTGACCACATAGATGGAAGTAAAGCACTCCTCAGCAAATGTAAAAGAACAGAAATTATAACAAACTGTCTCTCAGACCACAGTGCAATCAAACTATTATTACAGTTTCAATCTCACTATTTGCTATTGGTCTGTTCAGGGTTTCTATTTTTCCTGATTTAATCTAGGAGGGTTGTATATTTCCAGGAATTTATTCATCTCCGCTAGGTTTTCTAGTTTATGTGTGTAAAAGTGTTCATAGTAACTTTGAATGATCTTTTGTATTTCTGTGATATCAGTTGTAATATCTCCTGTTTTGTTTCTAATTGAGCTTACTTCAATCTTCTCTCTTCATTTCTGGGTTGACCTTGCTAATGGACCATTGATTTTGTTTATCTTTTCAAAGAATCAGCTTTTTGTTTCATTTATCTTTTATATTTTTTTATTGTTGTTATTGTTTCGATTTCATGTAGTTCTGCTCTAATCTTTATTATTTCTTTTATTCTGTTGACCTGGGGATTTGATTTGTTCTTATTTCTCTTGTTCCTTCAGGTGTAAACTTAGATTGTCTATTTGTTTTCTTTCAGACTTTTTGATGTAGGTATTTAATGTTATGGACCTTCTTCCTAGCCTCACTTTTTGCTCTTTCCCAGAGGTTTTGATAGGTTTTGTCACTATTACTATTCAGTTCAAAGAATTGTTACATTTCCATCTTAATTTCATTGTTGACCCAATGTTCACTCAGGAGCAGATTATTTAACTTATGTGTATTTGTATAGTTTTGAGGATTTTTTTTGGAGTTAATTTCCAATTTTATTGCACTGTGGTCTGAGAGAATACTTGATACAATTTTGATTTTCTTAAATTTATTGAGACTTGTTTTGTGGCCTATTACATGCTCTATCTTGGAGAATGTTTCATGTGCTGATGAAAGCCATGTATATTCTGCAGTTGTTGGATAGAATGTTCTGTAAATACCTGTCAAGTCCATTTGCTTAGAGTATAGTTTAAGTCCATTGTTTCTTTGTTTACTTTCTGTCTTGATGATCTGTCTAGTGCTGTCAGTGGAGTATTGAAGTCACTCACTATATTTGTTCCTTAGGTCAAATAGTAATTGCTTTTTAAATTTGAGAGCTACAGTGTTAGGTGCATATTATATTTAGGATTGTGATATTTTCCATTTGGACTAATTCTTTTATCATTATATAATATCCTTCTTTGTCTTTTTAAACTGTTGTTGCTTTAAGGTCCATTTTGTCTTATTAAAAATAGGTACCACTGCTCACTTCTGGTTTCCATTTATATAGGATATATTTTTCCACTCCTTTACTTTAAGTTTATGCAAGTCCTTATGTGTTAGGTGAGTCTGTTGAAGACATCAGATACTTAGTTGGTGGATTTTTTTTTTTTTTCCATTCTACTATGCTGTATCTTTTGAGTGGAGCATTTAGGCCATTTACGTTCAATTCATCATGCTAGTAGTTACCTGAATAGCTTTTTTTTTTTTTTTTTTTTTTTTTATACCAACACCTGCCCCAGTGAAGGTGGCAAGGGAATGAAGTGGACTCCGTGAGAGTCCTTGGTTGTAGTTTGTTTAGTGCACCGGATTTCTTAAATGCTGGTTATGCTACTAGTGAAGTTGTCATGTGGATAGATTTAGGACCTCTGGTTATCCAGGATGTTGCAGGTGGTGGAATTAGCTATTGTTTTCTCCTTCTTTGGAGCAGGGTTGTTCTGTTATGAGTTGCCATAATGGCTTGAGTTGGTTGATCTCCAGCCAGTTGATACTGCTTGCAAGAGAGCAACAGCTCCAGTGGTAGAAGGGTGATATTAGCTTGTCCTATGTTGTCCAGGATAAGTATTCGAGTTTCGCAGGTGATGGACAGAGTTTCTAAGAGTTTGTCTTCTGTCTTCAGCTACCAGGGTATGTCGAGAAATATCATTAAGTGGGGGTAGGATTAGATGTGTCTGAGCTCAGACTCTTCTTGGGCAGGGCTTACTGCAGCCACTGTGGGGTATGGGGGGCGGTGGTTCTCCGGCCAATGGGATTATGTTTCCAGGAGGATTATGGCTGCCTCTTCTGCATCATACAGGTCACCAGGGAAGTGGGGGAATGCTGGCAGTAACAGCCTTACCCAGCTCCCATGCAGCCATCAAGGCCAGTTTCACTCCTGCCATGTCCTGCCAATAGCAAACAGCACCAAATTTATATCCAGGCAGCTGGTGAGCAGAGCTGAGATATTGCCCCAGGATATAAACCTCCACACTGAGAAAGCAAGCAGGGCTCTCAGGCCTTGCCCCTTCCCACCTGACTGCACCTTCAGCTGTAGCTTCTGCACTTGTATCTGTACTTCCGGTTGCCCCCCCCCCCCAGATTCTGCTCAGGAAAATTTGTGCTCCGTCAAAATTATTACCAAGTTAGCTAGTAGCTTCCTTCACCCCATTGCCCCTCCTCAATTCCACAGGCTGCATTCCCCAAGGACCCCTTGGAGATAAAGCCAGGGATGGCTTTCCTGGGCTCAAGCTGGAAACCAGGACTACCTACAAGGCTCTTCCCACTACGTCTTCTACTTTTATATTTCACTTGGCTCCCTAATTCCATTTCAGCTCTAGGTAAGGTTAAATTATTCTCCCATGATCTGGATTTTCAGTTTCCCCAGTGGGGATGTGTGTTCAGAGACAGACTTTTCCCCCACTCACGCTTTGGAAACTCACACTTTTCTGGCTATCTCATGGAGTTTGCAGTGGTAAACCACTTCTTTCAAAGGGTCTGTGAATTATTTTGATTTTCCTGGTATGTTCTTGCTTTGGCTATTGGAGCAAAAGTTGATAATGTGAGTCTCCACAGGCTGTTCTATCTATCCAAGTGGAAACTGCACATCAGTCCTGTTTCTTATCCACCATTTCATCTCAGGCCATCTGACCAGTTTAGGAACTTCTAAAACATTAGATATTATTAAGGTAAGTTTCTAGGAATCCAAGTTTATGCCACCTTGTATCATATAAATTGATATAGTGAAGATTATTTTTCATCATTAAAAACATATATGCTATAAATTAAACTAGATAGATTTACTCTGTAATTCCAATATTTTAAAGTGATTTTAAACTTCTATTATTTTATTGAACCCATTAAATATTCTTTCAATTTTCTGTACCAACAGTTTTAAAAACAAGATTTTATATTTAAATTTAATTAATTTATACATGACATGAGGCAAAAAATAAAACAGCAGACACCTCAATTAGCTTTAACCTTCATAGTTTTAGAGCACTTCTATAAAAATAATTTTAATCTAATATAGCTCACATATTGCACACATTTACAAGCATATCAAAGGAGATTTTTAGTAATTTGTTAAAATAAGTATAACCACAACTGGCTTCAATTCTGTTATATTTAATGTCAAATTCAAGGGAATTTTTCATGCATTATCTTACTTAACTTCAGAATCAGATATGATTTGTTTAAATAGTTCTCTTTGATTTCAACAGATGAAAACCCAATTCAATTCACACTACTTTAGGAAAAAGATGTAATTTGTTGGCTGTTATATTTAGTTTATTTAATATTTTTTCGCAATTTTCATCTAAATCATTGTCATTTATTGGTTGAAATATTGTAATTACTTTCTATTTTCCTTTCTCTGACTCCATTCAGTCACTAGTAAGCTCTTTATAAAACAAAATCAGATGATTATACTCTCAAAATATTAATTCACCAGTGCCCTTAAATTACCTATAAAGTCCAAAATGATTTTGATCATTCTGTCTTCCTTGGATGTATATCCTATTTTGATTATAATACTTAGGATACCTGAACTGTGCAAGTATATATACACAAACACACACGTACATATGTACATATATATACACATATGTACGTATATATACATATATGTGTGTGTGTATATATATAAAACTATATATATGCAAGTCTAATACCTTTTTCTTAAGTATAATGTACCAATTTAAATGTCTAATTTAGGGAAAAAACACATAAACACACCCATCTACTTTTATAATTTTTCATTACTTAGATATGAATAACAACTTATAAATATTTGCAAGTCAGTCTGCATGTAGATGACTTCTAGATTTTTTAAACAATTTTCTATTTTTCTACCATCTTGTGTTTTTAATATTTATACCAGTCAGTATTTTTTTCTCTCTACCTGGTTTCATGTAGTCTTTCCAAGTGAGTCTACTTTTCAAAAAAGCATATCCTCCTTCCTCTCAATAGTCACATTTTATCTGATCCTACATTAAATTAATCTATGATAAAATGATTAAAACTAACACAAAGCACTTTTACACTTTCAGTAATAAGTATAATTAGTGTTTAGTAAGAGCACATCTCAACATGTAGATGGAGAACTTTCAAACACGTCACAGAACAACCTATTAGCAGAACATGTTCAATAAGTATAAGCATTAGTCATTATTTTTCACATAAAGAAGGAAGTATATCTAAAACAGGTTGCTGATTCAGGTAAGTTAACTAACAGAGCTTATAATTTTCTAATTCCCCATCAGTACCTAATTCCACCATGTGGTCACAAGTCTCTTTCTTTTCAATACAGCACTTCTAAATATGCAATTTTGTTTAATATTGTTATCATCTAGCTGGTTTCTAGAAATAAAAAAAAAAGTAATATTTCTTAATTGCATTTCTTCTACCAAATTCAGACTCATCATTTTAGACTTAATTCATTGATTGCATCTGATAAAGATTAACATATTCAATTACAAGTTACCTGCTCTGAAGAAGGTGTTGCTCATTCTTTATCTTATTTAATAGTGGAGAGCAAACTATTATGTATTACTAGTATGTATTACAATTATTATCTGTAGGTCTTTATTAATGAACAACAATATAGACTATGATGTAATCCAGAGCAGAAACAGAGTTTTATTTAGACTTTAAATTGTTCAGTTTTATGGTAGAGAAGATGGTAGGTAGGTAATCAATAAAGAGATAGCATGTATTGACTACTTAGGAAGTTCTAGGAAATCTGTTTTACGTGTATTAGTTCATTGCTCTTCTACAGAATGTTACAAAATGTATATTATTAGCATTTAAAGTCTGCAGATCTTGAAAGTGAAAGAAATTACTATTTTCTCAAGGAATGTCTTACAGTAAGTGTTTGAGCAAAGTCTGTCTGAGCAAGTTATGGTAAAAATTTGATATTATGTTCTTGGTCTCCTGGTATTTACACACTAAGGGTGTAGTCATGTATCAGTCAAAGGGTTTTAATAAAAAATGCATAATTACACATTGGGAGAAATACACAAAATTGAAAGATAAATTATTTACTATTACATTTGATGCTTTTGTTCTTGAATTCACAATATACATTGTATTAATTGAATCAGCCATACATTTGTGATCATGTCTTATATTACATTGTGGACAACAAATAATATTCATACAAGTATTTTTATTTAAGTCGTGGGTGCAAACTACTTCCAAATTCCTGAAGTTATCCCCATGTATTAGTTTCATTTAGAAAAACTGTGTTATTGGATATTTGTTAATATTTTACAATGTTACTAAGATTCATTGAGTCTCTCTTCCTATTTTAGTCTTTGTGCCTCAAAAGCACGTCATACATATATGCAAATACAAATGTTTTATTAATCAAGTTACTTAAGAGATTTTCTTTCTGATGTCTCTTTGTAAAGGATGCACTCAGTTTTTTTAAGAGAAATGTTCTTGTAGACTTGTCACAGTATTATCATTAAAAATAGTCTTGTCTTCACTCCTTAAACTTCACACTTATCTACACTTGTTCTTCAAATAAACCACTTCATGAGAAAGCTTGTGAATACATTTTGCTATTATCAGTGTGTCTGATGATTATAGTTATCTCTTAAATCATACTGATCTCAGTCTTGTGTCATACTAGGTGGAAATCAATATTAATTGATTAAAACTATTACAGTGAAGGTATCAGATTGATTTAGTTGTTCAAAATTAATTTTATGAGTGATCTATATTTCCGGTAAATCTATTTTTTTTTTATTATTTAACAATGCTTATAATAGCAATTACATAACAATGTAGGTTAGTTTAAAAGTTATACATGTTATATGTCAACAAAGAAGTTTGCATTCAGCAATGTAACTGTTTTTTAAAGAACCCCAATCCACAAAAGTAAAAATAAAGTTTATCAATGAAAGGATTATTTGAGAATGAAGAATTTCACCTTAGTTTTATTCAAATCTTATTATTTTGTATTTGCAATCAAACAGTAGAAGGTTGCCAAATAAATACAAACATGTATAAGTGAAACAGATTTACCATCCAGAAATAAAGCCAAGTATACTTATAAATCTAATCAAGTCTCTGAGTATAGAGTGTCTTATTTAATAAGTAAAATGAGAAGAAAGTAAAACATAAATTTATACTTCACATTATATGCCAAATTGATCCCTCTAGCACATATAGAGATAGGCGAGATACTTGTAGTAAGAACTTCCCCTATGCTTCACACTCCTTCCCTGCCCACACCACCCACTGAAGAAAAAAAAAAAAAAATCCAGAAGCAAACTGGAATCACAGAAACTCTTAAATTACCCATGCCTTGGAAATTCACTGTTGAGCAAACTTAGTGAATGCTAGAAAGGTATCAGCACTGTTACTGTAAATGCTTGATATGGCTAATGTATTTGTCATAGAAATTCACCATAAACATGTTATACAGAAAATTTGTGAACACTAGAAGATTATTAAGAGAAATATAAGTATTTACTTAATTTTTAAAGTGGTTTTAAATAGTCGGCTTTAAAGTATTTAAGAAAAATATGACATATGTCAAGGCTCCAATAACGCTTTCGCTCCCTGAATACTCAGTGTTATTTTCATCAGTCTTACAGATAATTCTAAAAAGGGGAATTGTCTTTATTATTTCCCCAATATTCTTAGAATAAATAATTTTTTAAAAACTTGAAATATTGAACTATGTGAACTTTTAAAATATACATATAAAAATACATCATCAGAGAGAAACTGAAAATGACAGACCAAGGAAGACAAAATATGTGTATAAAGAATCTCTCTTTACCTTAAACAATCTAAAAGGTATTTTTAAATAGATATAGCAAACTACACTGTGGTAACTTTCAGAAAATACAACTAAAAGAGGATTTTTTTCTAACGGAAAGTGCTTCAGTAGACAAGAAGTCTAGTCATGTACATAAAAGTAAACATAAAGATGAAAATTATAGCTACAACTAGATAATATTTTTAAATCAAATCTTAAAGTTGGTTGCTGCTGGCATTACTGGATCAAAGTTGGAAATCTGTTTCTACTATTTTATACAATAAAACACTTGTTTAGATAAAATTATCTAATCTTCAGATAAAATGATTGATATGGTTTTAATCAAAGCCACAAATTATATCCTTGTTGAAATAACTTTTCTTCTCTGGATTTTTCTATTAGATTTTACTTCTGAAATTAAAACTGTGAATTTACTATTCTCACTAGGGAACCAAGAGATTTAAATTGCTTCTGCGTGACTGTGGTCCCATTGATCAAATATGGAATATGAGTTTGATCAGTCACTCATAGTATCCTTTGATCATATGACTTCCTAAATATTCAGACAAACCTCTTTTAGATAGATAAACTTAGAGAAATAATTAATTGGTATCTTAATTTGTGGTTTCTGGTAAAGGTAAGTATGTTATATTATTGCATTAGTCCATTCTCACGCTGCTATAAAGAACTGCCCGAGACTGGGTAATTTATTAAAAAGAGGTTTAATTGACACAATTCTGCATGGCTGGGGAAGTCTCAGGAAACTTACAATCATGGAGGAAGGGGAAGCAAATATGCCCTTCTTCACATAATAACAGGCAGGAGAAGAAATGAGAAATGAGTGAAGGGGAAATCCCCTTATAAAACTGTCAGATCTCATGAGAACTCACTATCATGAGAACACCATGGGTGTAAATTGCCCCTGTGATTCAATTACCTCCAACCAGGTTCCTCCCCTGACAATGGGCTTACAATTCAGGATGAGATTTGAGTGGGGACACAAAGACAAACCATATCAATTATCTACTAACAAAAGTTTTGTTATGGAATACTTGATTAATAATTTAACTCTAAATTGTAATGAAGCTGGTATTTCAAATATATTTCTTCCATGAATGATCATGATAGTAACTTCTACTTTACATTTTGTAGGAAGAAAAAAAAAAAAAAAACATTGGATAACATATTATTAAGAGACAATCTAGCCAAATTACTGAAATGATTTAAAAACTAGGAAAAAAATTATTTGCTAAAAAATGATATTATCTACCGCAGCTCCAGCTGGTAAATATGTAGCTTTTGTTACTGTTTCTCGGACAAATTTGGTATCATTTCTGAATAACAACTGATATACATATGTGTGAATATATTCATATATGTTTATATTCATTTTCTTTTTTTTTTTTTTTTTTTGAGATGGAGTTTCACTCTCCATTCCACTACACCCAGGCTGTAGTGCAGTGGTGCGATCTCAGCTCACTGCAACCTCCACCTCCCAGGTTCAAGCAATTCTCCTGCATCAGCCTCTGGAGTAGTTGGGATTACAGGTGCCCATAACTGCTCAACTATTTTTTTATTTTTTTTGTATTTTTAGTAGAGAGAGGGTTTCACCGTGGTGGACAGGCTGGTCTCAAACTCTTGACCTCAGGTGATCCACCTGCCTTGGCCTCCCAAAGTGCTGAGATTAAAGGCGTTAGCCACTGCACCCAGCTCATTCTTCTAAATTATACATATTCATTCTTGAAATTAAAGAAAAAAACACTTAACACAGCTATCTTTTGTATGATGGTATTTTTCTCCTTCACTGAAGACATTTGAAAATCAAAAAAGTGTCCCTCTTCCTTTAATTCGTGATTTCTTTTAAATTTGTATCTATTTTTCAAGGCTTTTTTTTACCATAGTAAAAAGTCTTTTTTTCTCTCTTAGAATTATTTTATGTACATCAGGAAGGCAGTCTGATTGCCCTTATGTAACTTCTGTGTGATTACTAAAATTATTATTGAAAATTAATGTTTTTGTCTTTATCTATACAAAGCATAATATATTTATACTTCTCCAAGGTTTACAAAGATCCTTTCACAACTTCCCATTCTGCAAAATAATGATGACAAAAGATATTCATGTTTACAGAAGGAAATATTTACCCAGTCTAATTCTGACATGTGTATGGCAACCTATTCTATATTGCATTTGAAGACATTTTGAGATAATTTAACCTAAATCTTATGTTTACAATAGTAGGGTAAAAGGCAAGAGAGTTCCTTTATAAAAATTAAATGTTTTGTAAAGAAATTCATTGCAAATCACCTTCCCATATCTTTAAACCAAAGAGGCAGAAACCAATTTTATATACTAGGCTGGTATACTTTTTATGGATTATTTTTTAAAGAAGAAGAGTGAACATGAACAATGACTAGAATTCATAATGTATGGAAAGATGAACAGTGAATAATAAATTTTTAATTTAAACAAGAACCTGTTTCTCTCGAGGCTCAATAGTTTGATCACCACACTGTATTTTAAAATGCAGCGTATAACCTACTATGCCAAAATAGCTAGGAGAATGTGTTTCAGATACAGTGTGAATTAAGAAATCTCATCCTCTGGTTACATGTCTCAGGGAGTTGGACTTTTCCTTTTAATAAATATTTCAATCTAAAGAGAGACGCCTCAGTAAAATGAAAACAAATGACAGGACTGTCTCCAAAGAGACAGTGTATTATTTTAAAATGGATGAAATGGTCTGTACTCTGCCCAGTGACAGTTAAATGCTCAAAATGAGACAGCCAAAAATAGAGTTAACTAATTCTCGCAAATAAGAATTTGGTCTTCATTTTTTTTCTAATTTGAGATGAAAAACAAACAGAAGTAAAAGAGCACAAAATCTAAACAATATTCTTACAAATATCACATTTAACAGTTACCAGAGAGATAGTAAAATCATAAATAATATCACTGTAAGTTAGAGCTAACCTTATTGATTACTACATTAATATATTTCATTACAGGTATTCAAAAAATGCAAAATAATTGTAAAATATATATTAATAGATAAGTAAGATTTTTAAATGAACTATTATTCTCTGAGCTCTTAGATTTAAATTTGAAATTTATATTAGACAAGAAACTGGGAATTGGATGTGAAATAAACAAATCCCTTGGCCTCGCTCCTGATGTCATGTAGCATTATTTTTGTGACACATCACGGTGGCTCATGGCATTGAGCTCTGAGTGTTCTATTTATTTTATCCTGATAAAATTCTAAAACTTTGTAAAATCTCTGTAAAATATGTCCTTCAGCTAGCTCACTAGTCACAATATAGTACAAAAAATGTAGTGAATATATCAATATATGTAGAAGTGTAATCACATAATTTGTGACTCTCTTTTTCATTTTCATTTTATTTTGTTGGGGAATACTATTTGTAAGCATTAAAATGCAGCTATGTTAGCCTACAAGAAATAATTAATACTAGCCAGATAAAATTTATTTTTCAAATGTTTCTCTCTGAAAATAAAGGTGAAACTTGAGTAAGACAAACTTTATGCTTTACCCAAGGAGTTTATAGTCTTGTGCAATGAACACAGAAGGGATATTGCATTAAACAAAATTACAGCACAGTGATACTGACAGTTTCATGGGAAACGTACAAAAGGTTATGACATATTTATAGAAAATCAACCCAGACTCTGGAATTGCTGAAATTTTCTGTATCAACATAAATTATTCAAGTAACAGAAATGGAGAACTAAACTTTTCCAAATGGAAAAAAATTAAAAAAAAAAAAAAAAAAGAAACTGTAGAAAGTCCTCTAAGAACAAAGAAGCACTGTGCTTTGAGGAAATGAGTATAATAATATCATTAGACTTGGAGAGGCAGTTGGGGAGACAGACATATAATTTAGGAAATGAAGGATATGTGGGCCGTGTGAAGGGCTTTGGAATTTATCTTGAGAACAATGGAAAGTTATTGAAGATTTGTAAGTGAGAACCAGAGATCCATCCAGTAGCTTAGTGAAGGTGGGGGTGGGGTAAGCTAAAACCAGAGACAACAAGACACTTTAGAAGATGGTGCCATAATTTACTTTTCTTAAAAAGATTACTTGTCTGTCTTTATACCAGTGGTTCTCAAAGTGGACCGTCAGATCACTGGAGGGTTTCTGAGATAAATTCAAGAATCCATAAGATAAAAATGAGTTCCATAATAATAGGAAGACTTTATATTTCTTCTTCATTATATTGTCATTTGCATAATGCAGTCTCATGGGAACAAAAGTTCAGTTTCATTTATGAATGTTCTAGATAAAGCAGTACATTTAAAAAAATTATTAAATCTCTACTCTTAAATTTATGTCTTTTTTAATATTCTGTATCACAAAATGAGAAATACACATAAAGCCCTTCAGTTGCACGCATAAGTATGAGGCTATCTTGAGTGAGATCACTTGAACAATTGTTTGAGTTATGAGCTGAACTTGCGGCTTTTTGTTTTTGGAATATCATTTTACTTGAAAGAAAGTCTGAATATAAATTATGGTTTCATATGTTTGTGGATGTACAGATATTTTCTCAAAATAAAGGAAGCCTAGTAACTCAGATACACAATTAATATTACTTGTTGATCTAGAACATAATGTGTTCTAAACACTCTTTAATTCCTCATTTCCAGGTATGCCCAGGACAAGAAAGTTCAAGCAATTTACCCAAATTTATACAACTAGCACACCTTTGTTAGATTTTTAATATATTGCTTTTTGTTAAAATTTCTAATATCAGAAGAGAAAATTGGTATACTATTCTTTTTATAATTTCCAGGAGAAATATTTAAGTATCAGCTTTCAAGTGACAGAAATAAGAATGAAAAAATATATACTAAATGGAATTTTTTCCTTAGAAAAATACTGGTATCTGAGTCCCACACTCAGATATTCTAAATTAAAATTGATGCAGGATTTTTTTTTTCTCCTTAGTTCAGCTAAAATACACGTTCTTGTCTCATGACCAGGAAAGCTTAGGCACGCAAAGACACTGAAGTGTGAGGAGGATGGATTTATTAGGCAAAAAGACAGCTCCCAGCAAAGAAAAAGAGGGTCCTACCAACAGGCTCCCATCTCACAGATTGAATACCAGGCTACCACACAGAGCTGAAGAGTCCTGGCTCCTCCCCTGCATAAGGCATAAATTCCTGGAGGCCCCACACCATTCTCCCAGTGCTTATGCAGGCCCTTAATCTGAGCTACTCCACGGTGACTTATGTCCCTTGCGACGCATGTATTAAGGGACAAAATTTTTCACCATGGGCATGTTTAGGTAAACCCCCTGTGCACAATGACCTGGGTAGCATTTGGCTATCTCCTGTCTCTGTCAGTGTGAATTGATTTTTTTTTTTTTTTGAAGCCTCAGATGATTTTAATGTGTAGTCAAAATTGACAATCACTGGTCAACGAAAGAAAAGCAGAAAAGAAAAGAAAAAGAACAACAATGAAAAAGAAAAACATCTGGCTAGATTGTGATTTCCTTGTAAGTTAATTATGCTAATAATCTAAGGTAACAATAATAAAGCTTTTGTCAAATATGATTGCATCTAAAGTGTATCTCAGATCTCTGGCCATTTCATATTTTTCTTTATTTTGTTATTAAGAAAACTAATGGCCTTGTAAATTTATGTTTTATATAAGCATGAGTTAATTAACAGTTAATTCTGGGATTCAGATTACCTTGAAGACAGCTAATTTCCTAATTTCTGAGAAAGAAATAATAAATGCTAGACTTCCTGTCCTCTAAAGGAGAGGATTAAGAATGTATGATTCCCAGTCACTAGTCCCAATTACATAACTTATCAACTTTTGGATCTTAACAGGAAACTGTAAATAGCAGCCAAACTTTCCACTTAGATTGACTGAAATGTCTTACAGTTATAATTGCCTTAGCAAAAGCAAACACAGTTTAGCAGAAAATTTGTATTATTTTAGGCATATATGCTAACCAAATAATCTCCTTGCTGACAAAAATAAAAGAAGTGAAATATTTTAATTTTTGATTAGTTATTTAACTTTTAAAAATGCATAAATAATGTTTATATTCTGCACAAACTTAACATGAATTGCTTATAGCTCTAATGTCACAAGATATGCATAAAGCATATTCATGAATATGTTGCACAGTATTTAAATGCATCAGTAAGTACCAGTTTTGCATTATACAACATACAAATGTTCACTTACTGAGAGTTTGTTGATCCATTTGCAATTCTTCCACCATTATTTAGACCTGATTTTCATACTCTTATTGATATGTAAACAGGCTACCCTATTAATTTAACTGCAGAATTCCAGCTCACTAGACAGCTTAATGTTCTTGTTAACAATTGCTCTTGTTCTTTGTATTAAAACTGCAATTTTGTGAAATCTTGTAGTAAGTATGAATATAGATTTTCTAATGAACTAAAGCTATTAATATATGAATATAAATTCATTTAGCTCTGCAGAATGCATACTTAATGGAACATACAGTTAACTAATATACTAGAAAAAATTTGAGAATAAGATTAGCTGAGTGAAATGTAAGCATTTACTTGAGAATTAGTACATTTCTACCAAATTAACTGGGTCTATTCTTTTAAAAGTCTACACACTTAATTTTAGAAACTATGAACTTTAGATACACAAATTTAAAATTTAATAAATTCAAAAAGAGGTATTTTTTGCATTATGACTTAGTTGAAAAAAGTAAAAATTTGAGGCAGTTATTATTGAACATAGAGTATATGTGACAGAGTCTGTGGGTGTGTATCATTCTAGTGGTTGAACGGCAGACACAAAAAATGACTGTCCTCACTGATGACTTCATCTATTTAACATAAGAAAATTCATTGTCTCCCAAAAGAAAAAAATTAACTTAAGTATCACAGGTGTAAGTTAACTAACATTCAAGCTCTTCTTATTTAGTAAGTATTTTAAATAAATTTTAGTCATATATTAATTTACTTTTTTGGGGGGAAAAGCAACCAACAATGAAAATTTTATATATATATATATATATATCTTCCTATATATAAAAAATATGTATAAGGATGATACATTTTTATATATTGGAATGCATGAAAGCATACTGTTCACCTTAACTTGTACATGTATTTGTAAATTAGAATGCTTTTTATTTTCTGTGGTAGTAAAGTAGAAAATATAACTAAATATGCTTAAAACATGTGATTGAGTGTGGGTGATATTACTTGCATTTTAAAGAAGAGGAAAGAGTTCTTCAGAAGAAAATAACTTTCCCAAGTGACTAAGAACGGAAACACATTTAATTCCAAAGTTTTGAGCTGTTGCAGGACACATTGTATCAAATAAACTAAGGAGAAATCTTTGAGAGTAATGGTGATGTTGTATTAACTTCAAGATGAACTCTTGGCCCTGCCATAGATTGTAAGAATCTTTATTTTTCTTTCATACTTACTGTCCATATAATACCTGAGATGTAATCAGTAAATGCTGTGTGTTTTCTGACTGCTCCAACAAGTGACCAGTCCCCCAACTCTCTCTCTCTCTGAGATGCTCTATGTACTGAAACACAAATCTATTGAAATCAGACCAACTGAAAACACTATAAATGCCTCTGAGTGTTCAAATGAAACAGAGAATCCTTTCTCTTTCCCCACTTCCTTTTTTGTTTGAGACAGGGTCCCACTCTGTCACCTAAGCTGGGATACAGTGGCACAATCAGGACTCAGTGCAGCCTTGACCTCCCTGTCTCAACCAATCCTCCCACATCAACCTCCTGAGTAGCTGGGACCAGAGGTGTGAACCAGGCCCAGTTAATTTTTAAAAAAAATTTGTAGAGACAGTTTTACCATGTTTCCTAGACTGGTCTTGAACTCCTGGGTTCCAGCAATCCTCCCATCTTGGCTTCCCAAACTGCTAGGATTACAGATTTGAGCCAACAAACCTGACCAAATTTCTCACTTTAAATCAAAAGCTATAAATGATTAATAAATTATTAAGATTAATGAGGAAGAAATGTTGACAGCTGAGATAGGCCAAAATCTAGACCTCTTGTGCTAAACAGTTAGCAAAGTTATAAATGCAAAGGAAAAGTTCTTGAAAAAAATTAAATGTGCTACTCCAGTGAGCACATGAACAATAGGAAAGCAAAACAGCTTTATTGCTGATAGCAGAGTACGTTTTAGTGGTCTAGAGAGATGAGCAAACCAGACTCAATATTTTAAGGCACAACCTAACCTGGAGCAAGGCTCTAATGATCTTGAATGCTATGAAATATGAGAGAGGTAAGAAAGCTTCAGGAGAACAGTTTAAAGCTAGCAGAAGTTGGTTCTTGAGGTTAAGAAAGAGGGCATATTATAGCAGAAGACGACAAGATGAATCAGCAAGTGCTGATGTGGAGGCTGCAGCTGGTTATCCAGAAGGTCTAGTCAAAATAATTACTAAAGGTGATTACACTAAACAACAGAATTTCGATATAGGCAAAACACTGTTTTTTTGGAAGAAGATGCCTTCTAGAGCTTTCATAGCTAGAAATAAGTCAAGGCTTGGCTTCAAAGCTTAAAATATAGGCTGGTTATCATGTTAGGGACTAATGAAGCCGGTTACTTCAAGAGAAAGCCAATGTTTATCTGCCATTTCAAAAATTCTAGGGCTCTTAAAAATTATTCTAAATCTACTCTGACTATGCTCTGTAAATGTAACAACAAAGCCTGGGTAACCACACATCTGCTTATAGAATAGTTTACTAAATATTTTAAACCCACTGTTGTGAACTACTGCTCAGAAAAACAGATGTATTTCAACGTATTACTGCTGATTGCCTGTGTACCTGGTCACATAACAGCTCTGATGAAGATGCACAGAGATTAATGTTGTTCTCATATATGCTAACACAGCATCACATTCAGCCCATGACTCAAGGAGTTATTTCAGCTTTCAGGTCTTGTTATTTTAGAAATACATTTGTAAAGCTGTAGCTGCCATAGATGTGATTCCTCTGATAGATCTGACCAATTAAATTAGAAAATTTCTGAAAATGATTCACCACTGTTGGTGCCATTAAGAATATTTGTAATTCATGGGAAGAGGTCAAAACAGCAGCATTAACAGGAATTTGAAAGAACTTGATTTCAACACTAATAGATAAATTTGAGGGGTTTAAGATTTCAGTGGAGGAGGTAATTGCAAATATGATAGAAATAGCAGGAGAATTAGAGTTGGAAGTGGATCCTGAAGATATGACTGAATTGCTACAATCTCATCATCAAACTCGAATGAAT
The DNA here is from genome assembly GCF_043159975.1 of Macaca nemestrina. Lineage (NCBI taxonomy): Eukaryota > Metazoa > Chordata > Mammalia > Primates > Cercopithecidae > Macaca > Macaca nemestrina. The sequence continues at coordinate 44,725,833 of NC_092140.1, forward strand.
GAGGAGTTACTTCTTATGCTGTAAGTAAAGATGTGGTTTCTTGAGACAGACTCTACACCTGAAAAAGAGAATGAAATGACAACAAAAGATTTAGAACAGTATGTCAGGCCTCTGAGCCCAAGCCAAGCCATAGCATCCCCTGTGATTTCCACGTATACGCCCAGATGGCCTGAAGTAACTGAAGAATCACAGAAGAAGTGCAAATGCCCTGCCCCGCCTTAACTGATGATATTCCACCACAAAAGAAGTGAAAATGGCTGGTCCTTGCCTTAAGCGATGACATTATCTTGTGAAATTCCTTTTCCTGGCTCATCCTGGCTCACCCACTGAGCACCTTGTGACCCCCCACTCCTGCCTGCCAGAGAACAATCCCCCTTTGACTGTAATTTTCCTTTACCGACCCAAATCCTATAAAACGGCCCCACCCTTATCTCCCTTTGCTGACTCTCTTTTTGGACTCAGCCCGCCTGCACCCAGGTGATTAAAAGGCTTTATTGCTCACACAAAGTCTGTTTGGTGGTCTCTTCACACAGATGCGCATGATCATTGTTGCTACAGCATCAGGGGTTGAGGAAACTGACTCTAATTTTGAAAGAAGTTTTACTGCAGGAAAATGCTATGAAACAGCATTGCATGCTACAGAGAAGTCTTTTGTGAAAGGAAGAGTTGACCAATGTGGCAAATTTTTATTGATGTCTTATTCTAAAAAATTTCCACAGCCACCCAAACTTTCAGCAATCCCCACCCCCATCACTCTACAGCCATGAAAATTGAGGCAAGGACCTCCACCAACAAGAAGATTTGAAATTAGGATTCACTGGAAGCCCAGATTATTTTAATTTTTTTTTAGCAATAAAGTACTTTTAAGGCAAGATATATCCATTTCTCAGACACAATGCTATTGCGCACTTAAGAGATGGTAGTATAAACATAACTTTTATATGCACTAGAGAACCAAAAATTTGTGTATCTTGCATTATTAACATATTTGCTTTACTGTGGTAGACTGGAACCAAACTGCAATAATTCCTCTATGTCATCTAACTGACAAGTTTTTACATACAACATAAAAAGCAAAATCATAAAAAACAAAATGATATGTTGGTCTACATTAAAATTAAAAGGGTGTTCTGTGAAACAGATTCTAAAGGGAATGAAAACACAAGTTAAAAGTTCAGAAAAAATATTTGTAAAACATATTAAGAATTTATATTCAAAAATACTAAAAATAATCCCTGAAATTTCACAGTAAGTGGAAAAAATCCAACTTAAATGAGCAAGACATACAATACCAAATGCACAATTAATGAAAGAAATCATTTGTAAGTCAGATTTCATTATAATTAAAAATTTATTCTCTGGAAGACACTGTCAAAAGAGTAAAAGACAAGCCACAGACTGGAAGAAAATATTCATATCAGATAGATTATATGTTTAGCATTTCCTAAAAGATAAGTCTGATAGTGAGGAATTCTTTCATTTTTTGTTTGGCAAGGAAAGTCTTTATCTCTCCTTCATGCTTAAATGATTGCTTTGCTTGGGACAAAATTCCCATTCCCTTCTGGGCTATATGGTTTTTGTTGAGAAATTTGTTGCCAGATGAATTGGACCTTCTTTATAAGTTAATTATCTCTGTGTGTAGCTGTTTTTAGTATCCTCTCTTTTCCTTCACTTCTGAAATTTTGATTATTATATAACTTGGGGTATTTGTATTGAATTGCCTTGGTGTTCTCTGTCCTTCTTATACCTGTACATTCATGTTCCCTTAAATATGTAAAGTTCTCTGTTGTTATTTCTGTGAATAAACTTTTTATTCCTATCTCTTTCTGGACTCTTTCTTTAAGGCCAATGACTTAGATTTGCCCTTCTGATCTTGTGTCTTGAAGTACACTTGTAAGCATATTCAGTCTTTTACATTATTTCTTTATTTTCTTCTCTTTTGACTTTATTTTTAAATGGCAGTCCTTAAACTCACTAACTCTTTCTCCTACTTGATCAGTTCTGCTGTTAAGACACTGTGGTGCATTTTCAGTTCGTTAATTGTGTTTTTCAGCTCTAGGATTTATTTTTGATTTTAAAAGTATTTTAATCTCTGTAAAATTTCTCTGATAAATTTTTAAATTGATCCAATGTGTTTTCTTGAACTTTAAAGAGCTTCCTTAAAACAGTTATTTTGAATTTTCTACTGGAAAAATAGTTCACATAGTTTCATCATGTTAGGGTTGGTCCCTGGCACCTTATTTAGTCTATTTGTTGAGGTTATATTTTCCTAAATGTTCTTTATGCTTTTGGACATTTCTCAATGTCTGTTCATTGAGAAGTTGGGTATTTATTCCAATCTCGGAAGTTTGGCCTTATTTGTACCTATCCTACTTCGGAGAAACTTCCAACAATTCAAAGAGGACGACTGACTGTTGAGATTCCTAATCCTGTGTTCACTGCAGTAATTTCAGCACTAGAGGGTGCCGTTAAGTTCAGACATGCTGTGATTCTTGCAGACTCCTGGATAACCAGTCCTGATGCACTTTGAGAAGATAAGGGAGATTTCTCTGGGTCCCCATGAAAAGTTTCTTGCTCGTTTCCTTCTCTTTCTCCCGAGTGGAATGAGTCTTTTACCATTCTTGGCTGTCTAGAGTTAAGGGGAGGGGTAACACAGGCACTCCCATTCCTGCTGCAGCTGACAACATGCTAAGTTACAGCAAAACCTCACAGCTTAAGATACCAGGGCAGAATCAGGTCTTGCCCAAAGCCTGCAGCTCGACCACTACTTTGTGACTGCCACTGATGTTTAGTCAAGGTCCACAGTAAATTTAGTCTTCAGGTGATGAAACCACCTGGGACTCACGTTCAACCTAAGAGGTCAGTAGATGCTTTTCTGTCCTGGGATGGGGCCAACAAACATCATTCCCAGGAAGCATCATTTCCAAGAATGTCATGAAATAGGGGACTTGAAATTCCACCTGGTGCTCTGTTTTGTAAACTGTGACTAGGCTGATACCAGGTTGCAAGACAAAATCTTCTATACTCTTCTATTTCCTTCTCCCAATAAAAATGAGTCTCACTCCATACTGCATTGCCTGGAATTGAGGAAGGAATGACAAAGACATGCTTATGGACACCACAGCTGGTGTTTCATTCGGTGTTTCACACCCAAGCCCACAGCCTCTGAGATCAGAGCAGTACTGGAGCTCAATCAAGGGCAACAGTCATTACACCCTGTCTGCCACTGGAATTTGTTCAGTGTCCAAAGCCAGTTTAGTCAGCCAGTGGTGAGCCAGGACTCAGGTTCTTCCTGCTGGGACAGCAGATTTCTCTCTGGCCCAGGGCTTGTCTAGATGCTTCCTCTATGAGAACTGGCAGAATTCTATTCAGCACTGAGTTCCACTGTGATGGATTGACACTGAGTTCTAATGCAAAGCCCCACAATCACATCACTCTGCTTCTCCCAAGCCCACAGTTTCTCTCTCCGCACTGAGCTGCCTTGGGTTTGCTGGAGGGGTCGTGTAGGCAAAGAAAAACTGTCCTTTCTGTCCCCTTCAATTAGCCTTTTCTTGTTACTGTGCAACAACCAGGTACTTGATTCTCTCATCTGATTGTTTTGTTCTTATGAAGGTGTTTTCTAGGTGGAGAGTTGTTCTCCTTGATAATTCCATTGGGGGACAATTGTTGGAAGGTTCTATTTGGCCATTTTGCTCTACCTTCTCAGAAAATCCTATCTTCTAAAGAGTTTTATTAGTTTAGAACTAAAAACAAACACATACAAAAAAAAATGTTCAATAGAAAAAAAATCTTGCACAAGCATTGAAAACTTTTGTTTGCAAATTATTCAATATTTTGTAATTGGTAATGCATCTGTGTCATTTCTATGGTGAGTCATAGTTTATTTTAGTATTTTAGTCAGTTTTATTATGTAATATTTATTTTATTATGTGCTTTATTATTTTAAATAGACAAGCATTTACAATGTTAACATTTTAGGTATATGTGGTGTTTGTTACCATATGGCATTTTAAAGTTGTTTATATTAAGTTTTTTTTTAAATAGTCACAATGTTTATATATGAAGATACAATTTCAGACAATAGCAAACAAAATACTATTATCCCCTGCTTCTTGAATGCACAGACAAATTTTTAGCAGTAGAAAACTATATTGTCTATTTTAATCACTCCCAATATCATTATGGATAACCTCAATAGATAATTTGAGGTTGTGATTTAGTTGACTATTCTCATATAAAAATGTATAAACCATATACTTACCCTTTTGTAGCCAAACAGTTTCTATGGAATAATTATCCAAAAAATAATATAGTATAATTTTTAGGTTATAATAGATTATAATACTATGTTTCATACATTCAGGTAAGTTGTAGAAGGGTGACCATTTCTATACTCTTATCATAAGAACTTAAATTTTATAAAAATATATTAAAAATAAAAATATTTGGATAAAATTTAGTAGAGAATTTGAAAGATACAATAATATATTGTTTCTAATTTTAAAACTTATAGTCAGAATCTCATGTTCTCTTATTAGAAATAAATCATTTATGTGTCCCCAAAATTTTTATGGTTTTCTTTTTGTTATTGTTGCTGCTTTTTATTTATTGATTCCTTTAACTAGGAGGATTACTCATGTTTGAGATACTTTGCTGTATCGTTTTATCAGGAAAAGCACAGAAACTCAAGAGAAGGGGCTGCCTTTGTGCCAAACACATGAGGAAACTGGGAAAGGGCAATAAGATGAGGTGTGAGTGTTCAATTGAGTGGCATGTTTCTCTGCTCTGTTTTCACTGGTAGCTCACAGAAAATTGTGTAAAAGGTAATTTGGTGACTTGATTCACTTGCTTATAAATAGTGCATGAGTGAATTCATTTTATGAATATACATTGCAATAGAATATTGTATTCACTTTCTGTAAATTTCCCTGTTTTTCAACTAGGGCTTGCTACAGGTTTTCCATCACCATCTGGGGAAGGACCATCATCCTTTCTCTTTCTTCCCCGTACATAGCTCTCTTCTCCTTTCTCAGAGTAGCAGGAGGAGGATAAATAAGATTGCCATACAGGCAATTCTTTCCACTTGAGATGTTGTAAGAGGCTCTGCATTCTGTAGGTGTGGAAGATGATTAAGAAAGATCTTAAAGATATGGGTGCTTTTGTGAGTTCTTCAGCGATTGTCCCATCTGGACCTTTCTCATTGTGTGGACAATGACTCTTCTGCTGCAGCTTATTTCTCAGGAACCCTCTTACTGCTGAAGTTCTTGCTATGATATAGTTTTCTTCTTGAGCAGACGCCCTTCTAAAATGAGGCCAGATGGATACTACTACAGAAGTCATGTGGTTGCTGAAATTCAGGCACTTATTAACTATTACCAGAAAGAAGAACAATTATTTTGCAGATGCAGCTCTTTACTCTACAGGTTATTTTATCTTTCCCCAGCACGGGCCAGGAAATAGTTCTCCATGTCCTTTAATTTCCAGAACACCTATACTTCAAATTGTTCTGCTGAAGCCCTTCTCATTATAGTTGGATTTTGAAGTAGCATCCTTTCTTAGCTCTTTTCTGTTTTTGTTGTTGTTGTTGTTGTTTTGGGGAAAGAGAAACAGACATCTTTCCAAATAAGTTCCTTTTTGGAAGTCCATTTTCCTTCTTTTTTAAAACAATTCATTGTCTCAATAGTTGTTGCTTTTATTTTGTACATGTTTCAGCTGAAACTGAGGCAGAAAGTGTCCTACTTTAACATCATGCTAGAGTGATCTGTTCTGCGATGGAACTGTTGTTTAATATTTGAATCTCTTTTTAACCAAATCCCTTGCTCCTAGAAATGAAAAATGTAAATAAAAGAATTTTTGCCTTTATAGTTTGGCTAACTTTTCATTTCAAGTTACAGATGAATTTCATATCTTAATGTCAGTGAAACTAGGGTCTATCAGATTACATTTATAACTAGTATTCAAAAACATGGAAGGTTCTACTTAAGAAAGGCAAGCATTTACTAAATACTTATATGACCAATATGATGCATTATAAATAATGCAATTACAGAATAAAAAAAGATATGTTCTATAAAATTTCTAAAAGATACTATAGTGAGTTAAATGGTGGAGTTCAACAGATATGTTCACGTTCTAACTTCCAGAACCTCTCAATGTGACTTTATTTGAAAATATAGGTCTTTGCAGATGTAATTATATTAGAGATTTTGAGATGAGATCATTCTAGATTATCTGAGTAAGTCTTAAATCCAGTGATAAGAGTCCTTATAAGAAAAACACAGAGGTGGGATATGAAGGGAAGAGAAGAAGGCCATGTTAAGGACAGAGGCAGCATTGGTTAATTTTTAAGTAAGAGAAACACATTTCTCACAGTTCTGGAGGCTGTGAAGTTCAAGATCAAAGCATCAGATTTAGTGCTCGGTTAAGGTTTTCCATCTGCTCCATGGATGGTGCCCTATTGCTGTGTCCCCACATATTGGAAGAGGTGAATAACTTGCTTGCACTTCTTTTATAGAGTCACTAATCCTATTCACTCATCACTTAATTACCTCTTAAAGGACTTACCTCTTAATACTATTATTGTATTGGCAATTATATTTTAACATAGGATTTTTGGGAGGGATGCATTTGGACCATGGTAACCTGATTTTGGCCTTCCTGCCTCCAGAATTGTGAGAGAATAAATTCCCATTGTTTTAAGCCACACCCATGTTGTGTTAATTTTTTACCACAGCTGCATGACAATAATACAGGTACTTTCTAAGGAAATTAGTTGTGTTAGACTAAATTTATCTTAAGAAAATAATTCACATATCACCCAGGCACAGCTACCTTTTATTTATCACTAATTTAATAGTCCAGGAACGGTGACCCTGGGTAGCAAGCCCTTATGCTGAACACAACTCAGATTTCCTCATTTTTTTGTCTTATTTACTCTTGATTCTTACTATAGTATGAATTTATTCTGAAGAATATAAAAAAGAGGGTTGAAAAGTCAAATAACTCTCTGGAACACATCACATGACACTTCTTCTGACATTCCACAGGAGAAATCTTGGTTATAGTTCCACACTTGAATGCAAGGTGGGTGGGAAATATGTCTGGCTATCAGTCAATAACTATGAAGGAAGAAGAGAAATGTTTTGATGAAATGTTGACATAATTTGTCAAACTTAGCTTTTCAAAATTAAAGTTGAGTTAATATTTTGTAATCGTTAAGTAACTTATACAAAAATTTGTGTATATACAAATATGCAGTTTTACTTGTTCTTCACATGAAGTTTTATAATTTTTAGAATGTATACAAGATAGATCTTCCTCCTCCTTTTAAAGACAAAATAGGAAAAATTTTGCCTCAAGACTGCAACGTTAATCTCTGCTTCTTTCTAGTCCCCCTCCTCCTAGCCTATGCTGCAAATTTTAACCATCACAATAGTATGCACTAATTCCTTATAATAAATATTTTATATAGGAGCTCAGTGATTCAGAGCTTGTGATAGGTTATCTAGTCACAAGGAACAGGGGACTGGTGGGCATTAGACTGTAGTTGTTATGAATTTACCCCTCACTTCCAACTTTTTCCTCAATGAATTAACAGGGAAACCAGTGATAGTGAAATTTAAGAGGAGAAAGGAATACAAGGGTTGCCTTGCCCCATCCACTTGCTATCTGTAGATGGCTATATGAACATGCAGCCTCCAAATATAGAAGATTAAATAGATGGGGTATTGTCCAGACATATGGGTAAAGTTTTAATGAGGCATAATAATGTCCCTTTATATGTGTGTGTGTGTGTGTGTGTGTGCGTGTGTGTGTGTGTGTGTGTGTATATATATATATATATATATATATATATACAGATCTTATATATGGTTCTGTTTTGCTGAAGAATCTTAATTGATAATTGTACTTTATGAAAATAGAAAAGATAGCTTTCTATTGTTTTTATTTTACTGATTGCATATGTATAGCATATGTGGATGATGATGTTTTCTTATAAGCTTTCTTACCTATTAAATTTTATTAAAGTAATTTTAATGTGTAAAAGGGAGAATATTGAAGGAGAAGATCTTTACCAACAATATACGAGTGTGTCAATGCGAGTAATAATAAGAAATAAATATTAATACCAAATTCCCTGATAGATAAAACAATGTAGTCACATTAAAGCCTGTGAATGCTAGAATAACAGCTTAGAAAACAATGTCTTTGGGAGTCAGCCCCGGAGAGCAGAATCAAAGTCTAATTAAGGAATATACCCCAGTCCTCAGGGAGAAACAATCACAATGTTTGCTCAGAGGTATTTCAGATGGATTTATTATTTATTCCTTTATTTAATTTTTACAGTTCAGTGCTCAATATCTATCACTCATTATTTTCTCTTTCCAGATAGAAACAGTAACTGGAGTTCTGTAGACCATGTTCCACCTCTGCATATTGCATTTTTTGGGGAGCAGGTAACCTGTATTATTAGTTCATAAGTCTCTGGATGAAGAAAAGCCAAATATATCATGATGCGGAGACTACTGTGCATTAACTTCTGATAAAGATAACACATAATCCAAAGGTAATGGATTTTGAGCTATTGCATAAATTGATAGGATTTTAAACTCTTTCATTTGGATAGAGGAGTTCATTTTTTGCATAGAAAAGAAAGAGAGATGAATATTTTATTTGTGGTAGAGCCTTCTAATGCTTACCTATATCTGTAGATGGCTATAGGAACATGTTTCTCATCAGGCTGCATGATCACATAACCATCTACAGACACCAATTGAATGGAACAAAGTAGCCCTTATAGTACATTCACCACTTAAATTTTACTATTGCTGGCTTCCCTGGTAATGCCCAGATATACAATTACTGCTCAAATGGCAAAGCCATGTCATTCTATCTAACTGTAAGTTGGTTGTAGAAGTAGCATGATTAACAGCACTTCATTCCAGAGAAAGAACAGCAAGCAGAGTTTTCCTCTGAATTAGTGTGACCCTTGATATAGTGTATGGAAGAATTAACTTTAGTTATGTTAAGATCACACTACCATACTCTTATTTTTAACATAGGGCACCTTGATAGATATCTCAGCATGAAACAAATAGAACTTAGATAAACTAAAACATACACTTTATACACCAAAAGTTTGTACAAAAGTAAATGAATAGACAAAGGAACACAAATAATTCAGTAAAACTAAAACCAGAATAGAAAATGAACAGGAGACCTAATGCCAGGAAATGATTGCTTTGGGAAAGAACAGCCTTATGTGGTGGAAGACTATTTTAAAACTTGCATGTTCTGATTTAATTAAAGTGAGCTTGAGAATTCTGCATTAAGTAGGAATTCCAAAACCCATCCACCTCTAAATAAAACAATAAAACAATGTTTTCCTGTCCTCATATTAAGTGGAAAAAAATAATAAAACTGGTAATTCCTAGTTAAACCATTTTTATAGTTTCTACTGGTTAAACCATTTTTATGGATTCTATTGAATATAATATAATAAACCCTATATGATATGGAAAATTCCCAGCATAAAACTTAAATCTAAGTGGACTATGTTATATAGAAATCACTAGTTCCACCATTTCAAACTCATTTTAGGAAAACAAACAATAGCAACACTAAGGATTGTGAACACTGGGATTATCAGATATGGAACATAAAATGACCTAATAACTGAAATTATAAACTCAATGAATGAATTGATAAAATAATAGATTAGATCAGGCTGAACATGAAATTAGTAAAATGGAAAACATATGTTAATCAACTGAATACATCATAGAAAATAAATAGAAATAAACAATATGTTGATAGTCATGAGTGCAGTTAATGTTAGTAGTCAAGATTTCTAACATAAATATAACTGGAATTACATAAAGATAATAAAAGTGTGCCAGACACGGTGGCTCACACCTGTAATCCCAGCACTTTGGGAGGCGGAGGTGGGCAGATCACGAGGTCGAGAGATGGAGACTATCCTGGCCAACATGGGGATAGCCCGTCTCTACTAAAAATACAAAAATTAGCTGGGCCTGGTGGCGAGTACCTGTAGTCCCAGCTACTTGGGAGACTGAGGCAGGAGCATCGCTAGAACCGGAGAGGCGGAGGTTGCAGTGAGCCGAGATCGCACCACTGCACTTCAGCCTGGTGACAGAGAGAGACTCTGTCTCAAAAACAAAAAAACAAAAATAATAATAATAATGTGAAAATGTTACATTGAATATATAATGGGTGATACTTTCTTCAGAAATTTTGCAAATAAATCCTCAGATTCAGAAATTCCAGTGTATATTAAGCAAGATAAATAGATTAAAATACAAAGCTAGGTAGCTACCATGATTGAATCTGTTGAACAAGATAGGAAAGCAAAACAATAGAACACAAAATAGTTTTTATAAACATACACACATGTAAATGAATAGTTGAGACATTACAAACCAGGGAGAATATGATATTGAGACAATTGATCATTTATCTGAAAAGAAATCAAATAAACTCTCCGACTCATAAAATTTAAAAATAAATAAACTTCAGGCTATTAAAAATTATGTGTAAAAGATATTTAAATAATGAAATAAATATTTTTATATACTTTGAACGGAGAGTAATTATTCCAACTATATGGAAAACGATTCCAAGCCAAAAATATATATGTATATTTTTTATAAACCTGACTACTTTAAAATTTTAAAATTAAAGCTAAAAATTGATATATTTGAATCCCAAATAATATAAAGTATACATAAATATATACAATAACACTTAACTATACACTTTAAAACAGTTAAGATGATAGTTAGATATGTTTTATCACAATAAAAAAATTGAAAAAATGTATATATTAGAGAAATTCATTCATTTTAGGGTATTATTTTCAATAAAAAAAATTAACAAAACATTCAATCTTAGTGTATTAGTTGGTGTTCTCCAGAGAAACAGAATATGTGAGAGAGACAGATATTTATTATGAGAATTGGTTTACATGATCATGGAGGCCAAGAAGTACCGGGATCTGCGATCCACAAGCTGAAAAGTTAGAAAAGATGGTCCGAAGGCCTGAGAAACAGAAGCTCCAATCACAAAGTAACTATGCAATTTTAACTAAATAATTTCATTTGCAGGGACTTTACTGTTTGGATTTGATTGGATTATACCTAAGCATTTCTGTGTACTACCCAATTGTAATTTTCCAGAATTTACTGGTTTTATAGGGATATTCAATGTCCAGGTGAGGGAGGGAGAATGGGTTTAATATAGCAGGAGTGAGTTTAGATTTTCCAATGTACTAAGTAGGGAAACAGCCAAAAAATTAAAATACATTATTTAGTCATACGTAGTTACAAAATTCCTACTAGTCATATTTGTAATTTTCAAGGAAACATAGTGATTTTACTTTTTTCATTCCTTCCAAAAGAAGAAAAATATGTGTTTATTTAACATAAATAATTATATGATGCTTAACTCTTTCAAACTCAAGTTTTTGTTTCCCACATCTTAACTTCTTTCTCAATAAAGTTATTCTCATTACTGTTAAACTCTGCACACCCACCTGCCCTCTTTCTCCCTCTCGCACACTATGTGTGTATATATATATGTGTACATATATGTGTGTGCGTCTGTATATATGTGCATTTGTGCCTTATTAAACTTTATTTTTTATAATTTGTCCAACATCTACATCAAATTACCTTTCTTGAAAATAATACGTTTCTTGAAGAAAAGATGACTTTCAGCGTTTTTCAGTGTGTGTGTATGCTCACATATATATATATTTGAGATATAGATATACATATATGTAGATATGTACAGTATATAGATAGATAAATTTCTAATCATTGATACTCTTCTCTTAGGTCACTTACTTCCAAATTATGATGTATGAGTACTTTATAATTAGGAACTATTTTAAGTAAACTTGGTTTTAAAAATAAATATATTTTATATATTCTAAATATTTGATGATCAATAATATCTTTCTTGTATGTTTTAATTATAGGACCTAAAATTAATGGCTACAGTACTTTCTAATTCAATGATATTCCTGATAAAGTTGACTGTAATTTATATCTATTTACTTTACTTATTTTCTCATGATTATTTGTTTGCTATAATCATGAGATTATAATAACAGAATTTGCAGAATGTATTTGTCCCAAATTGAATTTTCACCCTCTGAATCTAATGATATATAGCAAATTCATTAAGATCAGAGTATTTTTTATTTTACTCATTTTTCTATCATTTGTATGCAGATTCTTAAAATTGTATATAATGGTTATTTGTTAAATTATCTCGATATCTTAAAAATGATATTAAATATATATCATCTTAAAATTTAAAAAATATGGCATTTTACTAAGAAAAATTATTGTTTTTAATTCTCAATTATTACATATTAAATCAATTATTCTCTTTTCCCAGTGCACGAAAACTTTAATCATGAGGTTGCTTCATGAGTTAAAACTGCCGCCCTCTTTCTCATTTTCCCATTTTCCTTGATGTGGCTTCTTAGCTAGAATATTACTTATCTTGCCTTCCCTAAGGCAATGTTATAACGGATTCTGGCAGAAAGTCGGTAATTGCTATGAGGTGCTTGATTCCTTCCTGCTGATTGTCACTGAAAACAATTGAACATCATTTCCTTGAATATGTTAGTGCTACAAACTAGCTCTTTACTTTTGACAACACTCAGTTCCAAATCAATGACTTTTTCAATTATTCTTATTCCTTCAATTTTTAATTCTTTTCTGCTTGAGAGAATTGCTGTTGGTGTCTCAATTGGTGCTCAGCATTTGTGTAATGTAGGTGAGTTATTTTGAAGAATATTCTAGAGAAAATTCTCTTTTTGACTGTTATAGCTTCATTGCTGTGCTAAATATGTATACTTGATTAAAAGAGGGAAAATGCTTGCATATTCTCTCTGTAAAAGAATGAATGACAAATACTGACTGTAGTCACTTAAAATATACAACAGAGTCACATCTTAAAAATGTCTGAAAAGTACGTCAGTAGATAAATTTGTTCAACATTGTTTAATAAGTGATTTCACCATTTAACCTATTTTTAAATTTATTGCCAGTTATTAGCATCTACCAGAATTTATAGGTTGTTTAAAGCATTTGGACAATGGATAATATTTCTTGAGGAATTCTAAGAGGAATATCATTATGGGTTAACTTTTACTGAAGAAACTGTATGTCAAAAACTGTGTCAATTAAGGGACAATGAGGACATAACACAAGTTGTCTGCTGTGTTGTTTTCTTGGAATAGAAAAAAGGACGGTATTTGAGCAATCTTACATAACACTCTATCTTACGAAATTAAATCACTGAGTTTTTTTTTAGTACCCACATTCATGTTGTTGGACTTAATGTGGGAGAAAATATGTGTGTGTGTGTATGTGCATGTGTGTGTATACAATAATAACAAGCTAAAAAGCCTATAATTTATTTTCTCCTTAACTTAGACAATTAGCTTTCCATTCTACTGCATATGTAAGTTGGTATCAAAGAAGTAGATATATCACTGTTTCAAAAGAATATTCTCAATTTCTAATTCTCTTGACTGTGAATAATATATTGTGTAGAAAATAACAGAAACTGACTGAGATGAAAAGTGATGCAGAAGAGTCAAATCTAAATGTTAGGAATTTGACTTTATTATTTTATGATACATCAAGATCCTCTAGGAAAAACATACATGATCAAAATTCTATGACCCAAATCTATGTTTTGATAAGTCTAAAATAGTGCATTAGTTAAGTAAAATATAAATATTCTACATGTTAAAATCATTTTGTTATAGTTTGTTAGTGTTTTTTTTTTTCTTTCTTAGTGAAATGCAGAATAGTGCATTTTTAAATCAATGATGTCTTAAATTCAATGAAATACAGTAAATGTTCAACATATAGCCAAGGAATTGAATACACATCAGACTTATCTTTAATCTTTCCCCCAGTTGTATATCATGTACTTTGGATTATACACATTGAAGAAATATCTTTTGAATTAAAACTATCCATGAAATAAAGTTATTTCATTCACTTCATTTAAAATTAATACTGACTTAAGGTATAAATTTTTATTTTGATTGATTTAAATTTAATATGGTTCTAAGGTATTGATTTTTTATAGGAAGATATTAAGAATTTTATACTTATCAGAGGGTGTGAGAAATAGAAATAGAGTTAATCAACTGAAGTAGTTAATATTGATTAGGTATTCTTTATAAAAACAAACTTGAAAATGTTTTACTTCTCAAAAAATTTGCTGCTCTGAATTAAAAGGTCATTAAATAAACAAATTTTGTGATATGCATTCTTCTTTCAAACAAATTTCAAGTTTCAGAGTTTCCAAAATATGTACATATTAAAAACAACATATCAGCAAGGAAAACTGGCTAGCTTAATAGACTTTAGAATGATTGCTTAGTATAATGAATTATGTGCTTTAAATGATTAGGAATATGATTTCTGTTTTCATCTAGATACCACTTATTTTGCTTTTTAAATTCCTTGGATTTTGAATAAACTTCAGTTTTTAAACTTACTTAGCCAAAAAATCCATAAGTATTTTAGGAATGATATTTGAAATGAAGAATAAACACTGAAAGAGACTGTTCGACAAACTTCCGCTATCAATTATATCAGTAAATATCATTGGCAATACAGGGCACAGCTAATCTTCTGGGGATGTTTTTAGGGGCGAAACAATATACTTAATTGCTTTCCAGCCTAGCACTAATGAGGTTGCTTAAGACTTTCTTACTTTTTAATGGGATTTTAATTTTTAAAGGAACAATGCCAAGATTTAATTATACTTCTTTGCCCTTATGGACAGTTTTCATCCATGAATATAGCAATATCTACAACAAGTCTTGTTGTTCCTTTTTTTATACATAGAAAGGAAATTAAAGCCGAAAAGTACTAAGTGACTAGCTAGAGGTCATAGAGCTCATCAGTGGAAAGGCTGTACAAGTAGTAGAACCACAGCTGTCTCTTCTAATTCTTTCTACCAACTCAAGACATTTTCCATTCTTAAACTGCCTGTTCTTCTTATAACAGTGTGAACAAGCATTGAAGACATCACTGGGTTAGACAGAAAATTATAAACTTGGAGGTTTTTTCTTAATAATTTTACTTTTTTATCAAACTACATTCTTATGAGAAATCATCTACAATTAAGTTCTGATATATTTTAAATTCTATCAATTCAGAATAGTATAATACCTGGACATCCAGCATTGATTCTTTTTAGACTGAATTGTACGGACATTGCCCTATCCTGTGCCCTTGAATCAGTATTGCAGAAATTCAATTGCCCTACCCTTAACTTCTTTCACAAAGGCTGACTTTAGTTATTGTAAGTATGATGGCTGTAAAATAGCAATGTCCTCTTGGGAATCATGATAATGAAAATTAAATAAACAATTGTTAAGTAAGCTTAACAATTCAATGTCGCAAGCAGGAAAATACACGCAGCTCTAAATTTTATCACAATTAACTCCTCCTGAGTTTTTGTTATACATTTCAACTTTCAATGTGAAACTTGTAATTATTTACCTTCAAAAATTGTTAATGATGTATTATCTACTTGCAGTGAAACAATGTAATATTGATTGGAATCTCTTGACAGAAAAAGCATGTAAGCTAATATGTCAGTAAAGCATTCCAAAAGCACCTGATGTTTTCTCTATTGATTTCTCAACCTTGAAAAAAGACAATGAGTTCCTAAACATGCTCTGAGAAATACTCCTGAGAGAAGACTATGACTGTGTGCAAATTATTTCAAAAATAACATAGTGCTTTTGAGCCCTATGTTGACATGAAGTATATTTGAAACTTTTGCATATAAGAAGATGGTAGCCTTTGTCAGAAATAAACTTACACGGACTTGTATATATTTTGATATATTAGAATATGATGAAAGCCTTATGCAAAACAGGTAATCCCTTGCTACTTTTCTATTCCCAATATATAGTCTGTCTGCTGTTTGTTTTTCAAGATTTAAAATCATCCTTCAATTTATCTTCTACTATATTTGACTTCTGTTATAGATATGATGAAGTTGCTTGTAGCAGTTTCAGACCAGAAAAAAAAAATGGGAAAAAAATCTGTATGACATTGAGCCAACATTGAACAGCTAGGTCCCAGGTAAAGAAGCATCATACAAAGGTGAACCAATGCTCCCTTCCCCTGTGATCTGTTCTGTTATTGCTCTCAAAGCATTTGCTGACAAACTGGGCAGTAAGATGCTGCTAAGAGTCAGAAAAATTGGCAAAGCTCTGGCATCCTTACCGAGCCGAGTAGAACAACAACTTGAAATTTAAGCATCCCCAAACAGAGGATTCAAGGTCCCTAAAAGAAGGGAGGCACAGAAGAGTGGGACTGAAACTCAGCAACTGTTTTCCGCTCTAAGCACTTGCAGATAATTCTGTAGGGGCCTAGAGGATAAAGAGCCAAGCTGAAAGTGGCTGAAAAGTTCAGTGGTTTTCAGAAATCTTACTGTACCAAGGTGCCTAGAGATGGGGTTCAGGAAAAAACAATGCGGGGCTAGGAAACAATGACCTCTGGAGCTAAATTTGGATCACTGCAGGGATATCCACTCTGTGGGCAGTTTTTCCAGATAGACTGAGGCTTACCAGGACTGCAAACCAGCCTTGATTTCTAATTAGATTAAAGTAATTTACTCCACTCTGAGCCTCATATAACTTAAAGTGGATCTTGTCAGGAGAAAGCTAACATCACAGTAGCAGATGATTTCGGTTCCCTACCAATCTCCATGGATCTGAACTATTTTACTTTAAATCAGTCCTTTTTCTAGATGCGAAGACCTGCATAGGATCCCACTGGTTTAGTGTTTGTGTGGCAGGCCAGCAAGGGTGGGCCTTACCCTAAGCAGACCTTACTTAGTGACAAACACTGTGGTTCCCCTGCCCTTGCATGGAATATCTCCAAGGTGCATGTTGTAAATTATTTCCTGCTTCATCAGTGGGATTACACTATACTTTCCCATACTGGTGATTAATGTGGTAATTCAACTTTCAATGACTTCTTTTCCTTTCCTTCTCCTACTTCCTCACCCTACTGGCATTTGTGCTCAGAAGCACAAGTGTGCTCAAATAAACTGTGTTCAAATTCTTGTCCCAGGTTTAGCTTATAGAGAAACTAAATTAACAGTATAATTCAATGCTTCTATACTTTGTATAATATCTGGTTTTCAATAGAAAACTAATTAGGCACACTGCGAAAATGTACAAAGAGAGGAAAGAAAGCAGTTGAGACAGAACAACAGGTGACAATGGATGCTGGATTTCCAAGCATAATTTTTGAAATAACTGTGATCTTTAAGTACTGCCATAACACACAAATTCACAAATAAAAATTTTAACAGTACTCAATCTATTATATATTCTACAATTTTCTTTTTGGTAATAAGATTTATAATTATAAAGGGTCAAAATTATTTCAAACTGGCAAGTTTCTAAGTATGAAGGCACCAGCTTTTTAAAATCTTGGGTTTGACTCCTGATGAGTTTTCTTGCCATCATGTCTATATTTAAACTTATAATAAATGTTTCTAAAATGAGAATGAACAGTGCTTGTACTACCCCATTGTTCTTTCTATGATGAATAAATATTTGCTATGGATTTTAATTCTCCTAGTACTCCTGTCACTATAGAATCTTCTGTTCCTTACTTTTTAGGGCTGTTGAAGAGCAATCATGCCTGCAACTGACGCCTTTTCCATTCATAATGTGTAATGCATGAGGGTTTAATTTGTGAATTCCCTATTTTAAGAATTCTCAAAGTCCCTACTCTCATCTTACTGTGTTGAGTGCTTTGTAAGCATTTGATAAATCTTTTATTTCATCGATTCACACCCTCTCATTGGTTAGGAGACTATTTGCTATATACTGATTCTCACTATACTTTCCACTCATAAAATAAATAAGCCTTTGATCAATCACATAGCTTTCAAAAGAGTAGTCACAGAAAGATGAGAGAAAGTGCCTCCCACCCAAAGAAAAACCTCATTTAAACAATTTTAATGTTGAGGCAAGGAATAACACAGGATACCCTCATTTTCTTATTTTCCTTTAATGCATTCAGGGTATTTTCCTCTTTCATACTAAAATACAAACAGAAAAAATACTTTAAAATATTTTTAATGACTCTAACGCCCACACTAAAGTCAGCTTTGAGCACAGTAATTTAGGAATGCATGCCTTAAACAGTTATTGAACATATAATTTTGTTAAAATACTCCTTACTAAATAGTTGATGAATTTCTAAAATGTAAAATTCATTTAACAATAATTAGAAAAAAATAGTATGTCATATTCCAACTAACTTGACATGTGGGTAATAATTTGTTTTGCAAAACAGGCAGTCTTTTAAAACATAATGAATTATCCTTCTACTGTATCTTATGCTTCTTTCTATCTTGATTTTTATTTAGGGCATATCAAAGTTATTAAGTCCACTTGAGGTTGCATGAATTTGTTTACAAAAATGGGAAAAAGAAGCACATTATATAAGCCTCATTTATTCCAATACCAAGACTCTTACTTTCTTTAGAAATAATACTAGATGAAGTCACTTGGACTGAAACAGATGGAATTAGGGAAGAATTAAATCATTCCAATTCTGGATTTATTGCAAATCCTAAGAATTACCCAAAAAGGGGGAAAAAAGGAAAAAATACTATATTGAAGCTGTGGGAAGAAGAAATAGGAAATGATGAAACTTGCTTTAGAATTGTCAAAAATGTACAATTCTATATGTAGCATTTTGGTGTTATTTTTTTTTTCTCTGTACCATATGCCCTGTGACTATTTCAAACTGCTAACCTGATGGGACCTGTGAGCACATCTGTTTGACTCACTCCTTACCTTCTTCTTTACTTCATGGTACATTGCCCTGTACACAGTGTGAACTCCAATGAATATTTGATGAAGAAAAGATCTACTAGCAGGGAAGCAAGCCTGCAAGGAGTCCAATCTATGGAATAGTAATTAGGGAGAAACTCCTTGTACACCCAGGCAAAACCCTAAGGAAAAGGCTTCAAAGCAATTTCAAGTGAATTCTTACAGATAATCAACAGTGACCTAATTAAGATTGTAAACAATGATATAAAGTTGGCCCAATAGAATGCCCACTTTATCTACCAAAAATGTTATGTGTGACCAATAAGAACATATGAAAAAAAACACATGAAATGACAAAATTAGTTTGGCACACACTTTTTTCTCTTTCTATATATTTATTTTCTTTTTCTCCCTTTATATAAAAGAATTTGATTTTTCTCCATATTAATTTAATATACACTCACATATATCCCAATGTTCTTCAATCATGATCAGAAGACGTGCTCTGCTCAAGACACATGTTTCCACTTCCACTGCATCACATTTACTTAACGTTTTCATTCCCTCTTGGAACAGTCAAATGGATTCGTGTTCCATTTATGATAAACTAATTCTTTCCATATCTCATAGATGAGGGATGATTCTTCCCCACTCTCCATATTCTGTCTCATGTAAAAAGAGCTCAAAATAATATTATACATCTATCATAGACAATATTTATATTTACCATATATGTCTATTATCATAGACAATATTTCCAATATGTTTTACCTTTATTCCCTCATTCAACTACATTCTCAAAAATAGAGAAAATAACATGAAAAGTAGAGTTTTGAAGAGAAACTAGGTATTTCTTCACCTGATTTTTTATTTCCTGCTTCCCTTGGGAACAATGTTGTGCCTAGAATACATATTCCCCTGTATTACTTCATGCCAGAAATCTCTACCTATATTTAAGGCTGTTTAATTCATAGTTTAATAACTAGGAAAACACTTACTCACATACATGAACCATGTCCTGGAATTTTCTCTCAAAATGCAATTTTGTCCTCTATGTGTTGACATTTTCATTCCTCATTAAGTTTATAATGTATGTTGCACACAAAAGTGTCAATTATTTGGAATCCCTTAAACAAATCTATTTACGAATGCTTCCTAGTAGAGAACAACCCTGAGTAACACCAATATTAGATTATTTGGTCTAAGGAAAAAGAACCTGAAAAGTGCTTTTCTTACTAACATGAAACATGTTGCCCAATTTTTTATATTTCATTCAAATAAATACACATATCACTTTCACATTTTGTAAGTGTTGCTTTCATATCTAGAATGCTTTTTCTTCTCTCTTGTCAGCATGGATAAATAAAAATAAATAATATGCAAAAATATAAATCAAACAAAACTAGTGAAGAAAATGCAACTTGCGTCATTATCTTCTCCCCAGCAAATAGTCAAGAGTAAATTCCATAGAAGAAAAAAAAAAAATCCCTACATTAGCTCTGTATCAAACAGTCTATAAAGGGGCAATAATCATTTTTACCTTAAGAACTGTGGCCCACTCTGGCTTATGCTCTGAGGGTCTATTGTAGCAATTCTTCTGTCATCTACATGTCTGCAGAGTTATGAGTTGGTAAATTACAGTGGATTGTACAAATTCCTGGCCTATATGTTTTAATCCTCCTGCAAGGCCTACTTTGGTACACACAACCTCAAAACTACCTAACTGCTTTATATTATTGCTTTGAGTCCTGAAAAAGTAAGAAGCAGGTCTATAAGGGTATTCCGTAAGAGAAACCATGGGAAGACTTTAAAGAGAACCCCTGAGGAGTTTGCTTTTTACAAAAACGGAACAATTAATAGGATGGTTGTGCCTTACCTTTGGGTCAAGAGAAAATTGATTTGAATATTCAGTTAATTCAAGGAGATATTTGTAAAAGAAATTCAAACGAATTGTTGTAATCTAACAATAATATAACAAAATGTTTTAGACTGAGTAATTTATAAACAGCATAAATTTAGTTCACACAGTTCTAGAGACTGGGAAGTCTAAGATCAAGCACATTTGGTCTCTGATGAGTGCTCAGTTCCTCATAGAGGGCACCTTCCATTGATTGTCCTCACATGACAGAAAGGCAAAGGAGTTTCCTCAAGCCTTTTTATAAGGGTACTAATCACATTCATGAAAGTAGATCTCTTATTACTTCATCACTTCCTAATGACCCCAACTCTTAATATTCTGACATTGGATACGAGGTTCCAATATAACAATTTTTTGGGGAGAATACTGATATTCAGACCATAATATTCTGCTCTGGTCCTACCAAAATTAATGCCCTTCTCACATGCTAATAACCATTCTAATAGCCTCCAAATTCTGAACTCATTTCAGTACGAACTCAAAGTGTAAGTCTTCTTAAAATTATCTAATCAGACATGGGTGAGACTCAAAGATGTGTTTCATCCTCAGGAAAATTCTCCTCCAGCTGTGAGCCTGTGAAGTCAAATTACTTCACAGTCATTTGAAACACCATGGTTACCATGGAAAACCAAGAAAAAAAATTGAGAAAATCAATGAAACCAAAAAATAGTTCTGTAAAGAGATAAATTATACTGATAAGCTCTAGCCAAGATGACTAGAAAAAAAAAAAAGAGAGAGAGAGAGAAGAAGTCATGGTGAAACAAGCATAGGATAGATAGCCCAAGACCTGGTACCAATTTGTGTCTTAGTTTGGGCTGCTATAACAGTAATAGTATAGACTGAGCAATATGTAAACATCATAAATGTATTGCACACAGGTCTGAAGGCTGTGAAGTCCAAGATCAGGCCACTGGCAGATTCAATGTGTGGCGAATGTCCATTCCTTCTGGACCTTCCTTCTGGCAACTTCTATGAGTGTCTTCACAAGACAAAAGGGAAAGTGGGCTTTTTCAAGCTTGTTTTAAAGGGTACTTATCCCATTTGGGTTACCTCTTTCCCCTCATTCAAATTTTTATACTTTATATATTTGGTGAATTTGGTCCATTTCACATATCATCAAATTGTGGGCATAGAGTAGTTCATAGTATCCCCTTATTACACTTTTAATGGCTGTGGGACTGTATGGATGATTTCTCCTTCATTTCTGAAATTGTTAGCTTGTGTTTTCTCTCTTTTTTTTTCTAGTCATCTTGGCAACAGCTTATCAATATAATTAATTGCTTTAAAAAAACAGTTTTTGGTTTCATTGATTGTTTTCAATTTCTTTTGGTTTTGAACTTAGTTGATTCCTGCTAAATTAAGTTTTCTTTTCTTGTGCATGTTGTAGTCACAAATTATTCTTTTCTCTCTGCTTCCCTAAATTTAAAAGTAAGATTATTGATTTTAGATCATTATATATTTCTAATATATGAATTTAATGCTCTAAACTTCCCTCTAAAAACTGCTTTAATTGCATTCTACAACCTTGATATATTATGTTTTCATGTTCACTTAGTTCAACATGAGAAGTTTCTATGACACATTATTTAGAATGTGTATGACACAGTATTTAGAATTAGATCTAATACATTTATTTAGATCAAGTAAATGTATCACTTGATCTCCAAATATTTACATATTTTACAATCATCTTTCTGTTATAGATTTCTAGTATAATTTTACTATGTTTTGAAAAAAATACTGTGTGGGATTTCTATTATAGGAAGCTTGTTAGAATGCTTTTATGACTCAGAATATGGTCTATCTCGAGGACTATTCCTTATGAGCATGAAAAGAATATGCATTCTGCTGTTGTAAGTAATAGTTTAAAAATATAAATTAGATAAAATTGATCAATAGTATTGTTCTGGTCAACCATATTCAACTATATTAAGTTATTGCCAGTAAGTGAGAGACAAGAAGATAGAGAAACATGCCGTACATTGGAGGATGAAAAATTTGAAAAGAGGATAAAGTCTTAAAGATCTGGGTGTGCTTGAACAATGTTCCATTTCCCCCTAGGTAATAAAACAAATGTTACTTTCTTTTTTATTTTAGTGTTTCTTTCTAAAATATATTCTTGTAATTATATAAAATATGTGGATAATTTAGTAAAATATTAATGAATTCCAATAAAAAATTTGTATATAAATTGTCATGTCTAATATAATATACCTATTATATTCAGGAAAAATAATACCAAAAAATCATAATCCAGTGTAGAAGTATTTGAACCAAGGCATGTATAGATATAAATTTATATTATATATACTACATATATATCATATATATACTACATATATATCATATATAATAAATATATAATATATAAATATATATACATACAAACACACATATTTGTAAGTGTAAATATATACACATATAGAGGCATGTATGTGTGTATTTAAATTATATATGTATGTATGTAAATACTGATATGTTAACATATATACGGGTGTGTATATACACTTCTATTAACATATAGGTGTAAATGTATATTAAAATATACATATGAACATATATAACACGTGTGTATACACACATATAAACACATATGTAAGTATACACATATATTAACATATGTATGTATGTGTGAATATATAAAATATATGCACACACATGTGTACACATATGTGTTAACATATATGTGTGCTTACGTATATGTTAGCATGAATGTGTGTACGTGTACATATATTTAAAAGCATGTGTGTATAGACCTATATGTTAACATAAATATGTGTGTATGGGTAAATGTGTTAACATAAGTGTTTATGTGCATATGTTAGCTTATGTGTGTATGTACATGTATTTAACTGATGTATGTGTGTACATACATATAAGTAAACATATGTAAGTAATTATACACTGACATACATGTTAATGTATGCATATAGTATATCTGGATTAAGACAAGTGTGCAATACATATCTATATACAAGTTAACATATGTATGTGCATATGAACTCACATATAGGTTAACATGTATGTGCATGCATGTACATATATATCAACGTGTGTATATTAATGTATGTACATATACCATAATATGTGTATGCATGTACATACATATATAAACATATGTATGTCTGTATGTGCACAAAATTATGTTAACAGGTATGTGTATATCAGTGTACAAATATGTTAATATGCATGTCTGTATGTAAGTATATAAGTAAAATATATGTGTGTAGGTACATACGTTGACATATGTGTGCATATGTATATAAATATTATCATGTCTATGGGTGTACATATATCTGCTAACATGTGAAGGTGTGTATGCATCAACATGTGTTAACATATATGTGTACAATCACAAGCAGTTTAACACGCATGTACACATGTACATACATGTTAACGTGTGTTTATGTGTGTAAATGTATGCTAAAATATTCATGTGGTTATCATGACTCAGGCATGTACCTAAATATATGTGAACACACGTATGTGTGTATGTATGTGCATGTATGTTAACATTTATGTGTGAAATTGCATATATATTAACATGTGTATATGTACATTTGTGTATGTGTATAAATATATGTTAACATATTCATGTGAGTGTCAGCATAGGTGTGTATGTAATGATATAATACCTATGTGTGTACATGTTGACATAAATATGTATGCATGTGCATGCATATATGTTAACATGTGTATGTGGGTATACATATGCACACGTTAAAATGTTGGTGTGTAGTGGCAGTCATGTAAACATGTATGGGTTTATGCACATATGTGCAAGTGAACACGTGTGTTCCAATATATTAACATATGTGTGTGCACACGCATGTAAACATATGTATGTGTATGTGTATATATGCTGACATATGTATGCACGTAAGTGCATAGATGCCAACATATGTATGCAACGTACATGTTAGCACATGCATGTGTGAAAGATCATACATACATGTTCACAGGTATGACTGTATGTGTGTGTCAGCGAATATGCTTGTATGTGCATATTTGTCATCATGTATGTGTGTATGTATTTTAGTATGCATGTGCATGTTCATATGTGTTAATGTTTGTGTGTTTGCATGTATGTTGACAAGTATGTGTCGATATTCATATATTTTAACATTTATGTGTCTTGTTAACATATTTATTTGTGTCTTTTAACGTCTGTGTTCATATGTCTTAACGTGTGTATTTGCATGTATGTTGATATGTTTTTGCCTGTGTGTATATACTTTCTAACATGTATGTGTCTATGTCAACATATGCACATGTGTAAGTACATATATGTTAGCCTATCTAAGTATGTATATACACATGTGAGTATGAATGTGTGTATATATATGTACATATATGTTAACATGTATTTGTGTGTGTACACATGCATTGTGTATGTATGTAATTTATGCATGTAAACATTTATGGTGTGTTTACATATATGTTAACAAATGTATGTTCATATATGTTGACATATGCATGTTTGCTAACATGTATTTATGACATATACGTTAATATATGTATGTATGTAATGACTTATATGTCAACATATATGTTTGTATGTGCATGTACATTAACATATATGTACATTTATTTAAGCATAAATATTTGTGTATATATGTAATCATATGTATGTATGTACGTACATACATGTTGGCATGTGTGTACATATATTCCAACATATGTATGTATGTATATGGTAGCATATGTGTCTATATGCATGCATGTATGTATATGTTAGCCTGTATATGTTTGATTACATATATGTTAACGTGCATGAGTGTATTTGCATATACATTAACATTGGAATATATTAATCCTGAGGTTTCTCATGTGGACTCCTTAATTCCCAAAAAAACTGTATCTTAATATAATTTTAGAAATATGAAACTCTATCACAAAGGTAGTAGAACACAGATTCCATGTCAGGTCTGCAATGGCACAATTCATGGTTTTTCTAATGTTTCCTGTTATCTTCTTTATTTGGCTGAATATTTCTGAGTTGTCCAGTACATAAAACTTACTGTTTGCAAAGTTTATTCTTGAAGAACCTGCCCTCCTATATATTTTTCTCATTCAACAATCACCTTTACTAAAATGTTGTCTTCTTGCCTGTAATATGCTCACCCTCTAAACTCAATCTCTACTTAGACCATCTTTAATGGGGGAAATGTGCCTTGTATCTAGGCCAAGCCTGAATTTTAAATGAAATAATCTCATAGTTCCTCATGATAAGGACATATGCCCTATCATGCTACCAGTATGGGGATAATCAAGGCAAAGATTCACATAAAAAGCTTTAATGCATACAAGAATTATATATCGTGGCTAAAGAAGATTGAGTTTCTACTAATTCTCCATGAAATAGTGTTATTCTTATGTCTAATCAATGTTAAAATGATAAATCATTTTATACAGTGTCCTAAAGTCCGATTAATTGCCAATTTCTGAATGACTGGAATATTTCATTATTGATTTCTGGCCCAACATAAAGTTTATACATTCATATGAAACATATTTTATGAAGGAAATTAATAAAGTCAAGGGCATCTTAAGAAATGCAAAGAACAGGTAAATAAATATTTCTTCACGTATAACTTCAAAGCCCCGTTCACTAAGGTAGATTTGCTCAAGCCATAAGTATGGTCAATGTAATAATATACCCATAGAGACCTGGGATAGTGGCTCATGCCTATCATCCCAGCACTTTGAAAGGATCATTTAAGTCCAGGAGTTTGAGACCAGCCTGGGCAACGTGGCAAAACTCCTAAGAGATAGACACATTTATTTATACACTTATTTATGCAATTTTGTCTGCATAAATTCAGATAACATTTCAGAGAACTGTTCATGATCATCAATTTGAGAAACTTCAATCCATAGCATGGATATTAAAGACATTTAAAGCAAATTTGTCCTTGCAAAATATGATTCCCTATCTCTTAGTAATAGTGTATCTTTAAGTATTGCAGCCTTG